>NW_024070207.1:50079123-50196690 GCF_014754425.2 Oryx dammah
TAAGTAATAGTAGGTTATAAAAGTGAAAATTAAAGGAGTAATAGAGGACTTAAAAATTTAAAAGAATTAAAAAAAAGAATGATCATAAAAATAGTAAAAATATATCTAGGACTTTCTCTGATGTTCTTGTGGGTATTGTGGGGTCGGTTCATTTTTGGATAGTTCCTTGGTCCAGCTTATATTTCTCAAGGTCTATAGGCCCCTTCCTATGTAGTTGGTACTAACGACAGGGTTTAATCTATTGCACCTGTCACTTCCAAGGTGGTTGCCTCTGTTTTAGCTTCTTCTGTTAGCTGGTCTCTTCAGTGTCTGATTTCTGCCCTGACACAAAGCGGGTGGTGGTTGACACTTTTTTTAGGCTCACTTGTTCAGTTGTGCTGTGGGGAAGGAGGGACGCTGCAAACAAATAACACTGGCATGTGCTTGCAGTGCCTCAGCCACACTGGGCCTGCCCCTTGCTCATGGCGCGTGTGCCCTCCCTGACAACACTGCTCAGGCTTTAGGTTGCTTCGCTAGGAACCATCCGAGGCTGGCCCTGGGCTGCATGCACCTCCCAGGTCTAAGCCGCTCAGGTTCAGGCCCTCGGGTAGTCCTCAGAGGTACAGACTTGGTCGGGCCTGTGTTCTGTGCCCTTCCCAGGTCCGAGCAGCTCAGGTGTTGAGGTGTTCGGCGAGCATGGTCGCTGCGACATATCTCCTCCCCCATCCCTGCCGCTCGGTTTTCTGGGTGTACAACTGGTGCACCTTCTCAGGTGGATGTTGACTGTCCAGAACCCCAAGAAGTATTAGTTAGCAAAGAAGTCTGCTTGCAGTTTGGTAGATAATGTCTCTCTGGGGCTGCTATTGCCCCCTTCTGGCTCTGGCTGCCTGTCACTGGAGGGGGATGGTCTGCAGCAGGCTAGTTCTGTTCAGTCCTTTGCTCTGTGTGTGGGCCTGGTGGTGTCTTAGGGGTTTTTGCATGGTAAATATTCCGCAGTCTTGTTTGCTACCCCAAGATAGTTCACTCAGATTGCCCTCGGGGCATTCAGGCCATATCGTTTCTCTAAGCAATGCAGCCTGTGCCTCCCTGCCCAGCCACCACTTGCTAGTGGCGGGTGCAGGCATCTGCACTGCTTCTCCACTGGGGGAGTTACCATTGGGCTCACAATCTGTGGGTTTTAATTATTTATTTATTTTTCTTCCCTGTTATGTTGCCCTCTGTGCTTCCAAGGCTCGCCACAGACTCAGCAGTGAGTGTTTCCTGGTGTTTGGAAACTTCTCTCTTTTTAAGGCTCCCTTCTTGGGACAGAGCTCGGTCACTACCTCTTTTGTCTTTCTTTTTGTCTTTTTTTTTTCCTACCTCCTTTTGAAGACAATGGGATGCTTTTCTGGGTGCCTGATGTCCTCTGCCATTATTCAGAAGTTGTTTTGTGGAATTTACTCAGCGTTTAAATGTTCTTTTGATGAATTAGTAGGGGAGAAAGTGGTCTCCCCATCCTATTCCTCTGCCATCTTCTCATACAGGGTTCTAACTTTTGCTTCTTGACCCACATACAGGTTTTCTCAGGAGACAGGTAAGATGGTCTGGTATTCTGATCTCTCTAAGAGCTTTCCACAGTTTGTCATAATCCACACATTCAAAGGCTTTAGTGTAGTTGATGAAACAATGATAGGTGTTTTATTTTTTTTTAATTCCCTTTCCTTTTTTATGATCCAGTGAATGTTGGCAATTGGATCTCTAGTTCCTCTTCCTTTTCTAAACCCAGCTTGGACATCTGGAAGTTCTTGGTTTGCATAATGCTGAAGCCTAACATGCAAAATTTTAAGCATGACCTTACTAGCATGGGAGATGAGTGCAATTGTCCAAAGGCTAGCACATTCTTTGGTACCACCCTTCATGGGAATTGGGATGAGGATTGACCTTTTCCAGTCCTGTGGCCACTGCTAACTCTTCCAGATTTGCTGACATAATGAATGCAGAACCTTGATGGCATCATCATTTAGGGATTTGAATAGTTCTGCTGGAATTTCATCACATCCATTAGTTTTATTAACAGCAGTGCTTCTTAAGGCCCACTTGACTTCACACTCCAGAATGTCTAGCTCTGTGTGACTAACCACACCATCGTAGTAATCTGGTTCATTAAGATCTTTTTTATACAGTTCTTCTGTGTATTCATTCCATCATTTGTAGAAGTGATACACCTGGTCAAAGTCTCCCTAAGTTTTATGAGTCTGATAGAATATCTTTGCTCCACAACTTTAACAAAATGAAGAAATATCCTAGCTTAAAAACAGAGCTCATATCATTCATGCCTTAGTTTAAAAAAATTTGCTATGCCTGATATTGAGGAAAGAGGCTACTAGTGATTCTAATCTTTTTCTGTCTGTAGTTCATGAGGACAGCCAGATGAGTGGCAAAGCAGACTAAAACAAAAATCATTCATAATATTTTTGGATATTGGACTTAAGCAGTGCTCAGAGAGTACCACACAGCCATTTAGATGCATTTTTTTGGGGGATAAAATTATATCACTAAGGGTTTCAGGCCAAGAACTGAGTGGAAGAGAAAATCATGCTGCTTCGGTGGAAGAATTTCAAAGGTAATTTAATCTCCAAGGGAAATCTCACGGTATGAATTCATTCAGTGAATTCACAACATCACTTAGCATATGTAGTCGTGTTGTGCTGCTACTATGTTAAGAAAATTGCTTGTGCTAATTGAAAATGAGGAAAAATATAGCACTGACTGAAAAGATGGAGTATCTCCCCTGTGTTTCCACCATTTAAGTTATCTGTCTTGTGTTGAGAATCACACACAATGATTATCAACCAATGATGCCAATTGGAATCTAATAAAAGTTACCACTATCATGTTTTAAACTCTGAGAAAGTGATATAACATTTTATTTAGCTTCAAACAGATTCCCTCATTAAATAAGGAATTGTTTAGCAGATACTTCAATAAGCAAATGATATTTCATAGTAATTTCCTTTGGAAAAACATGATCTTAAGCGAGATGACAGACAGTTAAATGTTTTTCAAAACTGTTACCTAACATATGCTCCAAATTAGTACAGAGCAGCAATGTCCAATTTGTGTATCCTTCTATGTGATTCTAAATTTTCTAGAAACCACATTTAAAAAGATAAAAGGAAATGAGTGAAATTATTTAATATGTTTTCTCTTATCTAATCAAATATATCCAATATAGTGTCAAATAGTGTCATTAAAAGTATGTACTCAATATAAAATACAATAATTTGTCTTCAAAATATGCTGTGCATTTCACACTTATGGCACATCACAATCAACCATATTTTGAGTGCTTAGTAGCTTTATGTCACTAGTAGCTATGGTACTGACAGCAAAGGGCTGTCAGATTGTTTTACTGTCATATACAATGGGATATCTATATACAAAGGAAAATCTATATATTTTATATAGCTGTATACAATGGAATAGCTTCCCACTTAACACTGATAATTCTATATGCTTCTTTGGTCAGCATTTAGCTATGGTATTGGATAGAGCATGTCTACAGGGCATATGCTGCTTTTGCTGCTATGTCACTTCAGTCATGTCCGACTCTGTGTGACCCCATAGACAGCTGCCCACCAGGCTCCCCTGTCCCTGGGATCCTCCAGGCAAGAAAACTGGAGTGGGTTGCCATTTCCTTCTCCAATTCATGAAAGTGAAAATGAAAGTGAAGTCGCTCAGTCATGTCCAACTCTCAGCGACCCCATGGACTGCAGCCTACCAGGCTCCTCCATCCATGGGAGTTTTCAGGCAAGAGTACTGGAGTGGGGCGCCATTGCCTTCTCCACAGGGCATATGAGAAGTTGTTTAACATAGCATTTTTTTCTGCAGTGAACTACTGAGTAGAAGATTTGAACATGAAAGTAGTTATGTTTTGTGTCTCTACACTTTAAATATTTCTTTACACAGTGATAAAAGACTGTTTTAAAAAGATTGTTTTCTCCTTTCTTAGTCAAACAAAGGCTGACTGTTCTGCTTACTGATAACTGCAATGACAGGGGATATAACTTACTGGGAATTCTTGTTATGGTTATTATTTTTATTTTGGTGATTACACAAAGGTCTATTGGTAGTCATCAATTCCTGAGGTAGAGATCCTGGAGATGTGTATATGTATGTATGCATATATATACATGTTCAGTTCAGTTCAGTTGCTCAGTCATGTCTGACTCTTTCTGACCCCATGAACTACAGCATGCCAGGCCTCCCTGTCCATACCAACAACCGGAGTCCACCCAAACCCATGTCCATCAAATCAGTGATGCCATCCAACCATCTCATCCTCTGTCATACTCTTCTCCTCCTGCCCTCAATCTTTTCCAGCACCAGGGTCTTTTCCAATGAGTCAGCTCTTCACAACAGATGGTCAAAGTATTGGAGTTTCAGCTTCAATATCAGTCCTTCCAATGAACACCTAGAACTGATCTCCTTTAGGAAGTAAAGTAATGCTTAAAATTCTCCAAGCCAGGATTCAGTAATACGTGAAAAGTGAACTTCCAGATGTTCAAGTTGGTTTTAGAGAAGGTAGAGGAACCAGAGATCAAATTGCCAACATCCATTGTATCATGGAAAAAGCAAGAGAGTTCCAGAAAAACATCTATTTCTGCTTTATTGACTATGCCAAAGCCTTTGACTGTGTGGATCACAATAAAATGTGGAAAATTCTGAAAGAGATGGGAATACCAGACCACCTGACCTGCCTCCTGAGAAATCTGTATGCAGGTCAGGAAGCAACAGTTAGAACGAGACATGGAACAACAGACTGGTTCCAAATAGGGAAAGGAGTACGTCAAGGCTGTATATTGCCACCTTATTTATTTAACTTATATATACATGTATATAAATATATATGTGTGTGATTGATATATATATATATATATATATATATATATATATATATATATACCACTTCTTGGTGGCTCAGCAGTAAATAATCCACCTGCAAAGCAGGAGCCATAAGAGATGTGGGTTCAATCCCTGGGTCAGGAAGATCCCCTGAAGGAGGGCTTGGCAACTCACTTCAGTATTCTTGCCTGGAGAATCCCATGAATAGAGGATCCTGGTGGGCTAAAATCCAGGATTTTATTAATAAAAACACATTTTTGTCATCAAGACAAGATACGGGCAAGACAAGGAAGAATCTACTTTATACTTCCATGTTTATATGACCTTAAAGTCAGGTTAGTAAGGAACATAGTTTGAGACTAAGTAGAAAAGAAGTTTTGGTCATGATAAGCTCTGCACATGCCACCCTAGGTTGCCCTGGTTACAGCTTTCCTTCATGCTTATGACATGACAATGGACAAAGGTGTGGGCCAGAGATGAGCAATATTAGAGGGTTAAGCCCTGCATATGCCTTGTAAGCGTTCATCAGGGAGAAGGGCTTGGATGCCATTCAAGTGAACTTAGGCTTTTTACCCTTTGTGCTAAGATCTGTGTTTTCTAACTTCTAGCTACAACTCTACTCATGGCACAGAGTATAGATTATGGCACAATAGAACTACTGATTATCCTTATTATGATCAGTTGGATTATCTTGTTTCTGTTTTCGTTAATCTACTGCCTGAAATTGTGTTATTCACTCTTCTTTTCATAGAAGACCAAGCCCTCTGACCTTTCACTAAAGAGAATGTGACCATGTTGGAAAACAACAAATATAGACAATAATGGATGGAGCTCTTCCAGGGGGACCAAGCAGACAGGTCAGTACTGCCTTGAGTTATTAATGAGCCAAAAAGGTGTTGTTTGCCAGAAGTTACAGGAAGTGATGCCCTGATGGATAGAGGTAGACTGATATTTATGAAAAATAATAAGCAAACAGATTTTACTGCCAGGCTACAGTAGAATTATGGGAGGAGACCAGAATCTGAGGAAGAAAATTAACTGTTTGTAGAGATGGAGGAAGCTTCGGGTAATTAAAGACATGTATTTAAAGTCAGGTGGAATACTTAAAGATATCTGGAAAAACATCCTGACATGTAAATAGACCATCAAGGGAAAGTGGGGAAATTTAAGAGGATTTTTAGTGTACTGGAGACTTTCAAGAACAAAGGGCAAATTTTGACAATATTTTGCAGTTGTGCCATTAGGCACCAAAAGAAGAAATATATTGAAGCAAAATCCATTCAAGATGGGATGGATTGGAGTGATACTGGGCAGGAAAGTTTTTCATTGACTATCCCAAGGAATGATTAAAGAGAGAAAGAAGATTAAGAATAAATATTAGAAAGCATTGAATAAATTTAGGCCCTGTACTGGTCACAGGTTTTTTTAAAAAATTTATTTTGAATAACTGTTTCAACAGTGTTATATTTAATCTTCTCTTGCAGGAAAACAACTGTGGAATCTAAATAAAGAGAACTGACCATGAAACTGTAACTTGGACCAATTTACTGAGCGCTAATTATCTTTAAAAGGTGCTTAGAGATTTCAGATTTTCAAAAATAGTTACCAACTTGAAAAGTGCCATTTCAACCAACAATTGTAACTGCTTAATTAGAAAGATAAAACTTTCATTGATAAAATTTTAAGAAACTGGTTCAAAAATAGTTCTGTAATGTATTTGAATGTCCCACCCTAGTTAAATGTTAGGATCTTGAGTCAGAAGAGTTAAAAGGCTATACATTCTGTCAGTCTGAGGATTCACTGTGATCCTGGAGTATACATGTCTGTGTGTGTGTGCACTCAGTCACTCAGCCGTATCTGACTCTTTGTGACACCATGGACTATAGTCCACCAGAATCCTCTGTGGGATTTTCCAGGCAAGAATACTGGAGCAGGTTGCCCTTTTCTACTCCAGGGGATCTTCTCAGATAGAATAGGATGAGGATAATTGATTTCAGTGTTACTATAAGTTAATGATATCTAAGTCACTACTCTTTGTACTCAAATTATATGTAAAGACTTAGCTATGTAAGAAATAATGTCTGAATCCTAACCTATATTTTCAACTGCCTGCTTGATATCTTCATTTGACTATCTGATAATAACCTGAGCTTGCTGCTGCTGCTGGGGCTGCTGCTAAGTCTCTTCATTCATGTCCGACTCTCTGTGACCCCATAGATGGCAGCCCACCAGGCTCCCCCGTCCCTGGGATTCTCCAGGCAAGAACACTGGAGTGGGGTGCCATTTCCTTCTCAAATGCATGAAAGTGAAAAGTAAAAGTGAAGTCGCTCAGTCGTGTCCGACTCTTAGCGACCCCATGGACTGAAACCTACCAGACTCCTCCGTTCATGGGATTTTCCAGGCAAGAGTACTGGAATGGGGTGCCATTGCCTTCTCCAACCTGAGCTTAATATGTACCAAATCATGTAAATCACTCCTGTAGTCTTTCCCATCTTAATTAATGACAACTTCAATCCTCAGGACAAAGAGGACTATCATTCTTGACATTTCTCTCACACCCTATATATTGTTCATTGTCAAGACAGGCTCGACAAGCAGAGTTTCCAAAAGTGTGATATGGTGGGAGAATGGGAAATAAGACACAAGGATTCAGTAAAAAGAGAGGATCAGGAGACCAACACCGCTCCAAGGTGAAGGTGCCAAAACTGAATCCAAGCCAGCTTTATTATACTCTCAGCCGTGAAGGAAAGAATGTGCAGGGTGTTAAGCTATAACTCATGTGGCCTTCAGGGCCAAAGAACAAAGTGATCATTAACCACTTAACCATTTCTGAGTAACTAAGAAACAGTAATCAATAACAAATCAGTAACTAAGACTAATATTCTTATCTATAGATTTTCCTCCAGATATGTAAAATATGTGTCTCTGAGATGCCAGTTAGGAAACAGTCTGGGGTCAGTTTTCCAACCCCAGGATCATATCTTGTTTTCAATATTATGAACTGTTCCCTCTGGACTTGTTCCTAGAGTCTCATGCCTTACACCATCCAGTTTATCAATAATTATAAATTTCTTTTGTGGCCCTTTCTGGGGCCTGCTTTTCTTTTATTCTTCCTGTCTCCTACAGTTCATGAGCTGATCTTATCAGCTCTAAACCTGAAATATATTCCAGATTTGAGTGCATCTAGCTGTTCCCACTGCCATTAACTTGGCCTAAACCACTTCCATCTCTCCCTGGATTATTGAAGTAACTTTTTTTAAAGAGTTTATTTTTAATTGGAGGATAATTGCTTTATAGTATTGTGTTAGTTTCTACTGTATCATGTGAATCAGTTATGTTTGTGTTTGTGTGTATGTGTGTGTCTATATATATATATCCACTCCTTCTATTTTTTAGTTTATTTTTTATTGAAGGATAATAGAATTTTGTACTTTTCTGTCAAATCTCAACACAAAACAGCTATAGGTATACATATATCCCATCCCTTTTGAACCTCCCTCCCATCCGCTGCCCCATCCCACCCCTCTAGATTGATACAGAGCCCCTGTTTGAGTTTCCTGAACCATACAGCAGATTCTTGTTGGCTATCTATTTTACATATGGTAATGTTAGTTTCCATGTTACTCTTTACATAGCTCTCACCCTCACCTTCCCTCTCCCCATGTTCATAAATCTATTCTCTGTGTCTGTTTCTCTATTGCTGCCCTGTAAATAAAATCTTCATTTTTCTAGATTCTGTATATATGTGTTAGAATACAATATTTATATTTCTCTTTCTGACTCACTTCAATCTGTATAATAGGTACTAGGTTCATCCACCTCATCAGAACTGACTCAAATGTGTTCCTTTTTATGGCTGTGTAATATTCCATTGTGTATATGTACCATAATTTCTTTATCCATATATCTGTTGATGGACATCTAGGTAGCTTCCATGTTCTAGCTATTGTAAATAGTGCTGAAATGAACAATGGGATACATGTGTATTTTTTAATTTTGGTTTCCTCAAGGTATATGCCTAGGAGTGGGATTGCTGGGTCATATGGTTGTTTTATTTCTAATTTTTTAAGGAATCTCCATACCATCTTCCATAATAGCTGTAACAAAAGTGCAAGAGTGTTCCCTTTTCTCCACACCCTCTCCAGCATTTATTGTTTGTGGACTTTTTGATGATGGCCATTCTGACTGGTGTGAGGTAATATCTCATTGTGGTTTTGATTTGCATTTCTCTAATAATTAGCAATGTTGAGCATCTTTTCATATGTTTGCTAGCCATCTGTATGTCTTATTTGGAGAAATATCTCTTTAAGTCTTTTTCTGACTTTTTGAGTGGGTTGTTTGTTTTTCTGGCATTGAGTTGTATGAACTGCTTGTATTTTTGGAAATTAATCCTTTGTCAGTTGTTCCATTTGCTATTATATTCTCCCATTCTGAGAGTTGTCTTTTTACCTTGCTTATAGTTTCTTTTGCTGTGCAAAAGCTTTTAAGTTTAATCAGGTCTTACTTATTTACTTTTGTTTTTATTTTCATACTCTAGGAGGTGGGTCATAGAGAATCTTGCTATGATTTATGTCATCGAGTGTTCTGCCTGTTTTCCTCTGAGAGTTTTATAGTTTCTGGTCTTATATTTAGGTCTTTAATCCATTTTGAGTTTATCTTTGTGTATGGTGCTAGGAAGTGTTATAATTTCATTCTTTTACATGTAGCTGTCCAGTTTTCACAGCACCATTTACTGAAGAGGTTGTATTTGACCCAATTGTGTATGCTTGCCTCATTTGTTAAAAATAAGTTACACATAGGAGCACAGATTTATTTCTGGGCTTTCTATCTTGTTCCATTTGTCTATATTTCTGTTTTTGTGCCAGTACCATACTGTGTTAATGACTGTAGCTTTGTAGTATAAACTGAAGTCAGGAAGGTTGATTCTTCCAGCTCCATTCTTCTTTCTCAGGAATGCTTTGGCTCAGTTCAGTTCAGTCGCTCAGTTGTGCCTGACTCTTTGTGACCCCATGGACTGT
The DNA here is from genome assembly GCF_014754425.2 of Oryx dammah. NCBI lineage: Eukaryota > Metazoa > Chordata > Mammalia > Artiodactyla > Bovidae > Oryx > Oryx dammah. The sequence goes on from NW_024070207.1 coordinate 50,089,005, forward strand.
AGCACACCAGGCCTCACTGTCCATTACCAAATCCGAGAGCTTACCCAAACTCATGTCCATTGAGTCGGTGATGCCGTCCAACCATCTCATCTTCTGTCTCCCACTTCTCCTCCTGCCCCCAATCCCTTCCAGCATCAGGGTCTTTTCAAATGAGTCAGCTCTTCACATCAGGTGGCCAAAGTATTGGAGTTTCATTTTCAATATCAGCCCTTCCAATGAACACTCAGAACTGATCTCCTTTAGGATGGACTGGTGGAATCTCCTTGCAGTCCAAGGGACTCTCAAGAGTCTTCTCCAACACTGCAGTTTAAAATCATCAGCTCTTCTGCATTCAGCTTTCTTTATAGTCCAACTCTCACATCTATACATGACTACTGGAAAAACCATAGCCTTGACTAGACAGACCTTTGTTGACAAAATAACGTCTCTGCTTTTTAATATGCTATCTAGGTTGATCATAACTTTCCTTCCAAGGAGTAAGCATCTTTTAATTTCATGGCTGCAGTCACCATCTGCAGTGATTTTGGAGCCCCCCAAAATAAAGTCAGTCACTGTTTCCACTGTTTTCCCATCTGTTTGCCATGAAGTGATGGGGCCAGATGCCATGATCTTAGTTTTCTAAATGTTTAGCTTTATGCCAACTTTTTCAGTCTCTTCTTTCACTTTCATCAAGCAGCTCTTTAGTTTTTCTTCACTTTCTGCAATAAGGGTGGTGTCATCTGCATATCTGAGGTTATTAGCAGATCAGGAAACAACAGGTAGAACTGGACACGGAACAACAGACTGGATCCAAATAGGACAAGGAGTACATCAAGGCTGTATATTGTCACCCTACTTATTTAACTTATATGCAAAGTACATCATGAGAAATACTGGGCTGGGATGAAGCACAAGCTGGAATCAAGATTGCCAAGAGAAATATCAATAACCACAGATATGCAGATGCTTTGGCTATTTGGGGTCGTGTGTGTTTCCATATGAATTGTGAAATTTTTTGATCTAGTTCTGTGAAAAATGCTATTGGTAATTTGATAGGGAGCAAATTGAATTTGTATATTGCATTTAGTAACACAGTCATTTTCACAATATAGATTTTTCCTACCCAGGGACATGGAATATCTCCAACTATGTCATCTTTGATTTATTTCATTAGTGTCTTATAATTTTCTGTGTACAGTTCTTTTGTCTCCTTAGGTATGTTTATCCCTAGATATTTAATTCTTTTAGTTGCAATGGTGAATGGGATTGATTCCTGAATTTCTCTTTCTAATTTTTCATTGTTAGTATATAGAATTGCAAGTAATTTCTCTGTATTGATTTTGTATTCTGCAACTTTGCTAAATTCACTGATTAATTCTAGTAATTTTCTGATGCTATCTTTAGGGTTTTCTATGTACAGTATCTGCAAACCGTGAGAGCTTTACTTCTTTTTCAATCTGGATTCCTTTTGTTTCTCTTCCTTCTGTGATTGCTGTAGCTAGGACTTCCAGACTATATTGAATAATGGAGGTGAAAGTGGACACCTTTGTCTTCTTCCTGGTCTTAGGGGGAACGCTTTCAGTTTTTCATCATTGAGAATAATGTTTGATGTAGGCTTATCATATATGGCCTTTACTATGATGAGGTGATGAGGTAGGTTGCTTCTATATCCATTTTTTGAAGAATTTTAATCATGAATGAGTGCTTAATTTTGTCAAAGTCTTTTCTACATCTATTGAGATTATCATATGGTTTTTATCTTTCAGTTTGTTAATATAGTGTATCACTTTGATTGATTTGCATAAATTGAAGAATCCTTGCATCCCTAGAATAAACCCAACTTGATCATGCTGTATGAGCTTTGTGATGTGTTGCTGAATTCTGTTTCCTAAGATTTTGTTGAGTATTTTTGCATCTATGTTCATTAGTGACATTGGCTTGTAGTTTTATTTTTTGTGTGTTGTCTTTGTCTGGTTTTGGTATCAGGGTGATGGTGGCCTCATAGAATGAGTGCCCCTTCCTCTGCAATATTTTGACAGAATTTTAAAAGGATGGGCATTAGCTCTTCTCCAAATGTTTGACAGAATTCTTCTGTGAAGCCATCTGGTCCTGGGCTTTTGTTTTTTTGAGAGATTTTTGATCACAGCTTCAATTTCAGTGTTTGTAATTGGGTTGTTCATAATTTCTATTTCTTTCTGGTTCAGTCTTGGAAGATTGAACTTTTTTAAGCATATGTCCGTTTCTTCCAGGTTATCAGTTTTACTGCCATATAATCGCTCATAATAGTCTTATAATCCTTTGCATTTCTGCGTTATTTGTTGTAACCTCTCCTTTTTCATTTCTAATTTTGCTGATTTGATTCTTCTCTTTTTTTCTTGATGAGTCTGGCTAAAGGCATGTCAACTTTGTTCATCTTTTCCAAGAAGCAGCATTTAGTTTTATTAATCTTTATCACTGTTTCTTTCATTTCTTTTTCATTTATTCCTGTTCGGATCTTTATGATTTCTTTCCTTCTACTAATTTTGGGCTTTTCTTGTTCTTCTTTTTCCCATTGTTTTTGGTGTAAAGTTAGGTTGTCTATTCTATGTTTTCCTGTTTCTTGATGTAGGATTGTTTTGCTATAAACTTCCCTCTTAGAACTACTTTTGCTGCATCCAATAGCTTTTGAGTCATCGTGTTTTCATTGTCATTTGTTCCTAGAAATGTTTTAATTTTCCTTTTGATTTCTTGAGTAACCTGTTGGTTATTTAGAAACGTGTTGTTTAATCTCCATGTGTTTGTGTTTCTTATAGTTTCTTTCTTGTAATTGATATCTAGTCTCATAGCGTTGTGGTCAGAGAAGATGTTTGATATGATTTCAATTTTCTTAAATTTACTGAGGTTTGATTTATAACCAAAGATGTGGTCTATTCTGGAGAATGTTCCTTGTGCACTCGAGAAGAAGGTGTATTCTTCTGCATTTGGATGGAATATCCTGACGATATCAATGGGATCCATCACATCTAATGTATCATGTAAGATTTGTGTTTCCTTACTAATTTTCTGTTTTGATGATCTGTCCATTGGTGTGAGTGGGGTGTTAAAGTCTCCTATTATTATTGTGTCACTGTTAGTCTCCCCTTTTATGTCTGTTAGTGTTTGTCTTATGTACTGAGGTGCTCCTATGTTGTGTGCGTATATATTTACAATTGTTACATCCTCCTCTTGGATTGACACTTTGATGATTATGTAGTGTCCTTACTTATCTCTTGTAATCTTCTTTAGTTTAAGCGTCTATTTTGTCTGATATGAGGATTGCTACTCCAGGTTTCTTTTGCTTCCCATTTGCATGGTATATATTTTTCCATCCTCTCACTTTCAGTCTATATGTGTCTTGAAGTTTGAAGTGGGTTTCTTATGCTGCTGCTGCTGCTAAGTCACTTCAGTCGTGTCCGACTCTGTGTGACCCCATAGGCGGCAGCCCACCAGGCTCCCCTGTCCTTGGGATTCTCCAGGCTAGAACACTGAGGTGGGTTGCCATTTCCTTCTCCAATGCGTGAAAGTGAAGTCCCTCAGTAGTGTCTGACTCTTCACGACCCCATGGACTGCAGCCCACCAGGCTCCTCCGTCCATGGGATTTTCCAGGCCAGAGTACTGAAGTGGGGTGTCATTTCCTTCTCCAGGGTTTCTTACAGACAGCATATATATGGGTCCTGTTTTTGTATCCATTAAGCCACTCTGTGTCTTTTGCTTGGAACACTTAATACATATACATTTAAAGTAATTATTGATATACATGTTCCTATTGCCATTTTCTTAATTGTTCAGGATTGATTTTGTAGATATTTTCTTCTTCTCTTGTATTTCTTGACTATGTGAGTCCCTTTAACATTTCCTGTAAAGCTGGATTGGTGGTACTGAATTCTCTCAAATTTTGCTTGTCTGAAAACTTTTTAATTTCTCCATCAATTTTGAATGAGAGCCTTGTTGGGTGCTATAATCTTGGTTGTAGATTTTTCCCTTTCACTGCTTTAAATTCTCCTGCCATTCCCTTCTGGCTTGCAGAGTTTTTGCTGTAAGATCAGATGTTAAGCATATGGGGTTTTCCTTGTATGTTACTTATTGCCTCTCCCTTGCTACTTGCAGTATTCTCTCTTTGTGTTTAGTCTTTGTTAGCTTGATTAGTATGTGTCTTGGTATGTTTCTCCTTGGGTTTATCCTACATGGGACTCTTTGTGCCTCTTGGACTTGATTGATTGACTATTTCCTTTTCCATGTTAGGGAAATTTTCAACTATAATCTTTCGAAAATTTTTTTCTCATACCCTTTCTTTTTCTCTTCCTCTTCTAGGACCCCTATAATTCAAATGTTGGTGCATTTCATATTGTCCCAGAGGTCTCTGAGACTATCCTAAGTTCTTTTCATTCTTTTTACTTTATTCTACTCTTCAGAAGTTATCTCCACCAGTTTATCTTCAAGTTTACCAATTTGTTCTTCTGCTTCAGATATTCTGCTATTGATTCCTTCTAGGGAATTTTTAATTTCAGTAATTGTGTTGCCTCTGCATGTTTATTCTTTAATTATTCTAGGTAATTGTTAATTGATTCTTGCATTTTCTCCATTATGTTTTCAAGGTTTTTGATCATCTTTACTATCATTATTCTGAATTTTTTTTTCAAGTAGTTTGCCTATTTCCTTTTCATTTATCTGGACTTCTGTATTTCTAGTTTGTTCCTTCATTTGTATAGTATTTCTCTGCCTTTTCATTATCCTTTTTTTTTTAACTTATTGTGTTTGAGGTCTCCTTTTCCCAAGCTTCCAGTTTGAATTCTTTCTTCCTTTTGGTTTCTGCCTTCCTAAGGTTAGTCCAGTGGTTTGTGTAAGCTTCATATAGAGTGATATTTGTGCTGAGTTTTTTATTGCTTGTTTGTTTTTTCTCTGATGGGCAAGTCTAAGTGAGGTGTTAATCCTGTCTGCTGATGATTGAGTTTGTATTTTTGTTGTGTTTGTTGCTTGTTGTTTACATGAGGTGTCCTGCACAGGATGCAACTCTTAGTTGGGTGATGCTGGGTCTTGTGTTCAAGTGGTTTCCTTTGTGTGAGTTCTAACTATTTGATAGTCCCTAGGGTTATTTCTCTGGTAGTCGAGGGTCTTGGAGTCAGTGCTCCCACTCCAAAGGCTCAAGGTTTGATCTCTGGTCAGGAGTGAAGATTCCACAAGAGGTTTGTTATGGCTTTAAGTGAGATTAAAACAAATATCCAAAAACGAGACAACAAAGATGAACCCCAGACAAATGCCAGTTTCAAAATCAGGCAAATGATAATTAAAATGGGATATACACATATACATATACACCCATGAGCAAAGTGAAAACAGTCAAAAAAAAAAAAAGTACAATAGATCGCCCCAGTGAACAAAGTAAATCAAAAGTCATAGTTACCAGTTAAGAACAAAGCTAACTAAAGTACAAACTGGAAAACAAAACTAAAGCAAGGTAACAACTGGGGAATAATGCAATGAAGATAAAACTAACAAATATGTTGAGAGGAAAGGAAAAAAGAAAAGAAAGAAAGAATAGATATGCAAAGTTAAATATCGGTAGATGAAGAAGATTTATATACATTGAAGATTAACTGCAAGGGGAAAAGAACAGTAGGAAAGGCAAACAAAGGAATCAATGTAGAAAATACAGTAGGTTGTTTTTTAAATTTTTTTAAATTTTAATTGGAGGTTAATTACTTTACAATATTGTATTGGTTTTGCCATACATCAACATGATTCCACCACAGGTATACATGTATTCCCCATCCTGAACCCCCTTCCCACCTCCCTCCCCGTACCATAACTCTGGGTCATCCCAGTGCACCAGCCCCAAGCACCCAGTATCATGCATCAAACCTGGACTGGCAATTTGTTTCATATATGATATTATACGTGTTTCAATGCCATTCTCCCAAATCATCCCACACTTGCCCTCTCCCACAGAGTCCAAAAGACGGTTCTATACATCTGTGTCTCTTTTGCTTGAGAGATATAACCTCTTGAATACAGGTTATTGTTACCATCTTTCTAAATTCCATATATATGCGTTAGTATACTGTATTGGTGTTTTTCTTTCTGGCTTACTTCACTCTGTATAATAGGCTCCAGTTTCATCCATCTCATTAGAACTGATTCAAATGTACTCTTTTTAATGGCTGAGTAATACTCCATTATGTATATGTACCACAGCTTTCTTATCCATTCATCTGCTGATGGACATCTAGGTTGCTTCCATGTCCTGGCTATTATAAACAGTGCTGCAATGAACATTGGGATACAGGTGTCTCTTTCAATTTTGATTTCCTCAGTGTATATGCCCAGCAGTGGAATTGCTGGGTCCTATGGCAGTTCTATTTCCAGTTTTTTAAGGAATCTCAACACTGTTCTCCATAGTGGCTGTACTAAGTTGCATTCCCACCAACAGTGTAAGAGGGTTCCCTTTTCTTCACACCCTCTCCAGCATTTATTGCTTGTAGACTTTTGGATACAGTAGGTTTTTTTAAAAATTAAAAATTAAATTTATCAAAAAGATTTTTAAACAATGGAAGGAGAAAGAATAAAGTGGAATAAAAAAGAAAACTCCACAGAACTCCAAAAGCCCAAAGTAGAGGCAGAGGTTTATAGTAACAACAAAAAACATGACAATATACACATATACACCCATAAGCAAAATCAAAACAGTCCAACAAAAATAAACTACAATAGGTTGACCTGGCAAAGAAAGGAAACCAAATATTATATCTACCAGAACAAACTAACTAAAGCACAAATGGGGAAACAATATTAGAGCAAGGTGCCAACTGGGGAATAAAGCAATGAACATAAAACTAACAAATATGTTGAGAGGAAAGGAAAGAAAGAAAGAATATATATGCAAAGCTAAATTGAGGTACATAAAGATTTATATATATTAAAGTGTAACTGCAAGGGTGAAAACAACACTAGAAAAAGCGAGCAAAGGAATAAATGTACAAAAAATAATAATAGCCCCAAAACATTAAAAATTAAAATAAAAAAATAGAAAAGAGAAAAGAAAAACTCCACAGAACTTCAAAAGCCCAATGTAAACACAGAAGTTTATAACAGCAGTAAAAATTGTGACTGAGGAAAAAAAAGCTTAAAAGATAAATTAGATTTCATAGTGACAATAAAATTGGCAGACACAACAGAGGGGGAAAATAGGGGGAAAATAGGGGAAAAATCCAAAAGAATGTACAGAGCAATTCAAAACGTAATAATAAATGTTTTTCTTGAGTCACTGTTGTCAGTCCTTTGCCTCACTAGGAGTCACAGGCCACCTCAACTCCCTAGGATGCCCTCCAGCACTATGCTGACCTATGGGCCTGCTGTAGGGGCAGCTCAGGTTCTAATCTGTGTGTTCTTGCCTCTGTTGTCCACAGCCATCAGAACTAGTGAGTTTTCTTTTGTGGGAGCTCTCAGTGACCTTTTATATATTCCATAGACACAGAGTCTGCCTAGTTGATCATATGGATTTAATCTGCAGCTTTACAGCTGGTGGGAAGGTTTGGGGTCTTCTTCCTTACCCACACTGTCCCTGGGTTTCAAATGTGCTTTTATTTCCACCTCTGCATGTGGGTTGTCCACTGGGGACTGCTTCTGAAGCTGCCCTGGAGAACTTGGGTTTGCCCCTGGGAGGGTATGGTGTGGAGGTGGTGCAGCTGCTTAGGTCACAGGGATTATGGCATCACCATGTACTCAGAGGAGTTGGCGGCTAGGGCAGCAGGAAATATAGTGCTCCAGAAGGGTATGGCAACCAGCATTGGCCAATGCGCTCCAGTATTCTTGCCTGGAGAACCCCAATCCCTGACAGAGAAGCCTGGCAGGTGACAGTCTACAGAGTCACAAAAAGTCGGGCACTACCAAAGTAACCCTGCACACATAGACACAAGTCTCTCTCCCTCTCTCTCTCTCTTTTTTTTTTTTCCTTTTGCTTGTGGTAGCTCTGCCCCAGTGAGAGTTGAGCACGAAGGTGGCACAGCTGCTTGGCTTGTGGGGATCTTGGTGGGGCGAAGTGTGCAGGGACATGGACTGCCCCCACCACAGGAGTTATGACCCTATCAGAGTCTTTTTTCAAGCCTCTTGTAGCTGGTGATCAGAAGGCCTCTTTGCCCAGTCTTTCTCCATAGCTCTGCCTATTCAGGCACTTAGAGGGCTCCCCTGTCTGGGGTCCTTCTCTGTTGTTCAGCATGTCAAGCACATAGAGGGCCCTCCCTGGCTGGGATCCTACTCTGTAGATCTACACATCAGGCACTTAAAGGGACACCTTGAGTGGAGTCTTGCTCAGTAGTTCAATGTGTCAGGTGTTTGATGGGCCAGCCTCTCTATTGTTCAGCTGCTGATGCTGGTATAAGGCAGGAGAGGCTATGGTGATGGCTCCACCCCCTACCCATGACTCAGCAGTATCACCTTGCTTCCATGACTGCCCAGCTTTCCTCCACAGGTATTTCCCACCACAACCTCCTCCCTTACGTCCCCTCAATTCATCTCTCCACAGTCAATAGCAACACTTGCCATGGGATTGCTCCACAATCCCTAAACTTCAGCTTCCAGCCATTGTGCCTTCCAGGGGACCTGCTTCCCTGTTCAGGGTATGTATGGCCATGGCAAGAACTGTCTGATTCTCATTCCATTTAGGCTGCCACAGATCAGCTGTTTCACTCTCAGCCTTCAGTGTTTCTCCTCTGACTCAGACAGTTGCCCTGATGTGGGGATCGGACCCCTGATTCAGTTTCCCCACCCACCCCAAGGGCAGGTCCAGCCCTACTAACACTCCTGTTTTTCCCCCCTAGTTCCTTCATCCTACCAAGTTTTGCATGGTTCTGTATATTCTTTTCCTCTGGTCAGGTCCTCCTGTCTGCTCTCAACTGGTGTTCTGCATGCACTTCTGTGTCTGAAGGTGTATTCTCAGTGTATCCATGGAGAGAGATGTACTCCACATTCACCTACTCCTCCGTCATCTGTTCTCCTCCCCTCCTTCTTCTGCAGTAATCTCTTAAATGGTCTCCCTGACTATGTCCTTGCCCCACTTTAGTCTAGTCTCAATATAAGATACCAATTAGATTATGTCACTAGTCTCTTTAAAACCTTCCTAAGACTCCCTAGCTTATTCAGAGTACAAAGCAAAGCCTTCGCTATGACCTGAGTAGCTCTGCATCATCTGGTCCCCTTCATTCCCTTACCTCTCTGACAACTATGACACTTACTTTTCTTCCTTTTAGTCATACTGATGGCCTAGCTGTGTTCTATTCTGATATTTGTTTTTGTATTTAAACTGTTTTAATTATTCTGACTTAAATATTATGTTTCTTTTTCTAATTTTAGCTAACTCAGTTTCACTTTTTTTTTAATATAAAAGAGCCATTTTAGCTGCATCTAACTTTGTATTTGGTCCTTTAACTATTGTCTATTTTTACATGCTTTCTAATTTCCATCATAGTTTGTTTTCGATGTGAACCTGTTTTTGAGTTTCCAAATGTATATTTTAATGTCATCTTTTTATAACATCTCTAATTGGAATACATCAAGGTCAGAAAATCAGTCTGGGTGTCACTAAATACTTTGAAATTTGTTGATGGGGTTGATAGCCTAATAGGAGGTTAACTTTTATAAATTTTTCACATATGCTTGAAAAGAATGACTTTTTTAAAAATTTTGGAGTATAGGAGTAAGCCTGTAAATTTGGTTGCTCAAGCCATTCTCAGTCCATTTGTACTTACTGTAATTACTAATATACTTGGATTTTCTATTTTATTTTCTAACTTACTTTCATTTCTATCTTATCATCTTACAATTTTTTTCTTGATTCTTTTCTTTTCTTTCTTTTATTTGAATTGGTGTTTTATTTCTTTCATTTCACTTTTTTCTCCCTGTCTGCTGCTTCTGAAAATACACATTATGTATCTTCAAACTGTTACACTGGTAATTTTGCTTAGCAGTACCACTGAAAACAAAATTTCAATTAAACTCTCCAGTGGGGGGAAAAATAGACTTTCTTGCAAGCAAATTACCTTAAATCTCTGATTTTGATGGATTTCTTCTCTGGCTTTGAATGTAGGAGGTCAGTGATAGTTTGTCAAGATGATATTGACAGAGAGCTTTCTCTGGGCCAATTCCATTTAAGCCAATTTAAATTTCAAAGTGTTAATTGCTAATTCTGAATATGGCGTATAGCATAGTTAAGTTAAAAAGTTAAAGAGATATTCAATATATACATATTTTTAAAAATATTTTAAAATTGATTGAAATTTCTTATATTAAAGAAATTAGTAAAGTTAAATTAGAACCCAGTATATCAGCTCTTGGCTTTGTTATCACTATAATTATCCAAACTGTCTTAATCTTTTTGTAATCTACAAAACAAAACATAACAAATATACATTTTGTTACCAAGTACTGCTCATACTTCTCACTGCATGACAGCTCAATAAAAGGAGAGACAAGTTATTGGGGCAAGGAATGGTGACTTTACTTGGGAAGCTGGCAGACCAAAAAGATGTTGGACTTGTGTCCCAAAGAATCATCTTCCCTAAGTTAGAATTCAAGCTTCTCTTAAACTTGAAAACAGTGGAAACAGTGGCTGACTTTATTTTGCGGAGCTCCAAAATCACTGCAGATGGTGATTGCAGCCATGAAATTAAAAGATGCTTACTCCTTGGAAGGAAAGTTATGACCAACCTAAACAGCATATTAAAAAGCAGAAACATTACTTTGTCAACAAAGGTCCATCTAGTCAAGGCTCTGGTTTTTCTAATAGTCATGTGTAGATGTAAGAGTTGGACTATACAGAAAGCTAAGCACAGAAGAATTGATGCTTTTGAACTGTGGTATTGGAGAAGACTCTTGAGGGTCCCTGGGACTGCAAGGAGATCAAACCAGTCCATCTTGAAGGAGATCAGCCCTGGTTGTTCATTGGAAGGACTGATGAAGCTGAAACTCCAATCCTTTGGCCACCTGATGCAAAGAGTGGACTCATTTGAAAAGACCCTGATGCTCGGAAAGATTCAGGGCAAGAGGAGAAGGGGATGACAGAGGATGAGATGGTTGGATGGCATCACCAACTCGATGGACATGAGTTTGAGCAAACTCCAGGAGTTGGTTATGGACAGGGAGGCCCGGCGTGTTGCAATTCATGGGGTCACAAAGAGTCGGACACGACTAAGCAACTGAACTGAACTGAACTGAACTGAAAAGTTCAGAGTAAAATTAAACATTTACTGTTTCCGGTCAGCCTCTGGAGAGGATGTGTTAATTTCTTCCTTTTTGTAGCTATTCATAGGTGGCCCTGATCCGGATGTTTCTTGCGTGCTAAACAAAAGTATTTTTGCTTAAAACTCATTACCTGGGAGGCAGCATTCCCAGATATAGTCCCCAATGTGTAATATAAGTTTATAGGCAATATCCTTTTAATGATGAACTTGCAATATAATACAAAAATTCTTTCTTATTAGAATTTTACCCTAATAATATTATTTAAATCTAAGTACAAGAGTCTCCAAGAAGTGAAGGGTAACGGGAAAATATAGAAACAATGTTCTTTTTATAGGGAAATAAAGTGTGAAAGACAGATGTAATTGGTTGGAAAATGGTGGGTCACATTTATCTGAAGAGAAGCATTGTGGTGAAATAGGAAAATTTTTATATTAAGTTTAATCATTATGTTTGATTAAACATGATATAAAATAAACAGGAAGGTATCCTCATGCATTTATATATTTGGAAATCCTTTGTGAATAAAATAAATGTACTAAATTAGTGGGATTAGTTGAATGTGGGTTTGTAGTACTCAATTTTTGTCAGCAAGATTCATAGAGATGCAGGCAATATACGCAGGAAGAGATTATATAAGTTTTGCATTTGAAGGAACTCAAAAAAATGAGCTAAAAAACCTTGTGGCCAGATGAATAGGAATAGGTTTAAATGGAGCAAATTCTTAGTCAACAGACTGCAAGCACTACACTCAATTGCCCTGGGTCCTGGTATTCTTCCTCACCCTATGTCATTATCAGGAATCAATAGCATACAAATAAAGTAAATAGCATTTAGGGTATAATAACAAATGTAGCTAGGTTGTTCTGCCAAGAGGAAGAAGTATTGTAGAATTTGGGAGATGTTTGTATAATTAACGTGGGAAAAACAGATTCAGTTGGGAGCTCAAGAATATTTTTTCTGTATCTTGTTTGTCTCTTCCCTTATGTGGATATAAACTATGTTATCCTATTCCTTTCATCTCTTGGCATTACAATGAGGAGGCAACTCTGAAATGGGAGATGGAAGAATTCATTCATTAGAGAGGCTTTCAGAAAAGGCTTGGGCTTCTAAGCCTGCTGCTACAGTAGCTCTCTCTAACCTCTTGATACTGTTAAACGGGGCCGAGCCTGCCCAGAATAAGTGTAACATGGAGTTTAACAAGTGCCCAGTTGCATGTTCACTCACTTCACAGAATAGACAAAGCTGAGGAGAGAGATGGTCTTCATCAGGATAGTCTATGAGTAAATGCATGTAATCTAATGACTGACTTGACCAAACTTTTGTCAGGCTTTTCTCCTCCATACAGGTCCCAGAACTTTGGTTCTCCCTTGCTTAAGCAAGCAGTAAGATGCAGACATCCTTCTTTATTACACATTCTCTGAATTGTTTGACTGCAGAAACTTTTCTATTGTTGAAGTCCTGCATTTTTCTACCTTCTCACCCCTACTGCTTGCCTCCCTTCCCCATGAAGCTCCAGTTAACTCTCTTAACCCTTCCTATTAAAAAAAAAAAAAAGCTTTTACTGTTTGATCTTGAGATACTTTGCAGATCTTAAAGTCAGTGTGTTTTCCTGATTCTGATAGTCTTTTTGAATAGTCTTTACTTACTTAATTATAGATTTGTTGATATTTGACAGCTGCTACAAACAATCTCTATTTTTCAATGTTTAATCTTTCCTCAAAGATCACAGACCAGTGATCTATTTCATGCAGTCTTTCAAGGACACAAGTTATTTCTATCTATTTGTTCCATTGTTTTTTAGGCTTTAGAGTCCTTCAGTGGATCATTTGTATTTGTCTGGGAGACAGAGGAGAGAAGGTGAAAAATTGCAAATGAGTTTTTACAGGGCTTCCCAGGTGGCGCTAGTGGTAAAGATCCTGCCTGCCAATGCATGAGACATAAGAGACGGGGGTTCAGTCCCTGCGTCGGGAAGATCCCCTGGAGAAGGAAATGACAACCCACTCCAGTGCCCTTGCCTAGGAAATCCTCTGGACAGAGGAGCTCAAAGAGTCCAACACGACTGAGCAGAATCATGTATATTTTACAGGTCAGGTCTACAAGTGATACACTTCATGGTTACCCACATGCCATTGGCCAAAATTCAACTACCTAACTGCAAGATCCTTACGAAATTTAGTATATAAACAGTTTCATTAAAAAAAAAAAGGTATGTCTCTGTCAGGACTAAATATGAATATAATAGTCTGGCATAATGAATGAACTAAAAATATAGCAATAGAAACTTTAGCAAAAATATTTGAGTTTCAAAATCCAGCTACACAAATATCAGGTTCAAAGAAAGTGATAATAAGGAGGACTTAATGTAGTGCAAAAACAAGATAAAATGATTTAGGCCAAAAGCTTGTGGTATGGGTGTGATGTCAATAAGAGAAAGAAGTGAAAGTGAAACTCACTCAGTTGTGTCTGACACTTTGCAACCCATGGACTGTATAGTCCATGGGATTCTCCAAGCCAGAATACTGGAGTGGGTAGCCTTTCCCTTCTCCAGGGGATCTTCCTATCCCGGGGATTGAACCCAGGTCTCCTGCATTGCAGACAGATTCTTTAGAAGCTGAGCCAAGAAACAAGTCTGAGAATGCTGGAGTGGGTGGCCTATCCTTTCTCCAGCAGATCTTCCTGACCCAGGAATCAAACCAGGGTCTTCTGCATTGCAGGCAGATTCTTTACCAACTGAACTATCAGGGAAGCCCTAAGAGAAAGAATAATGATTCAAATATTGTGGTACTTCCCTTTATGCCAGAACAGTAAAAATCTAATAGTGACAAGGAAATAGAAAGTTTCTTTTAGCAAGTAGAGGAAACTCATATTGATGTTTTAGCAAAATGTTAAATATACTGAAAGGATACTGTTGTGTTTTAGAGTTTCAGTGAAAGACTTTAATAGAAAGACACAGGAAGGGGCTGGGGTCATAGTGGATCTGGGATTTTAACAGTAGAACATTGTGTATCTTCTTCTTAACATTCTGACATTGATGTGATTTGGCTCTGAAGACTCCCAGTCTCTGTTTCAATGTTTATAAATGCTCTGTAGAGATTTAGTGCATGGATCAGTCAGCTACCGTTAAGATCAAAAGTTCATCTCATCATTAGTTCTGGTTTCCTCTCAGTACTGAGGATTTTACAAGGGAAGAGATGAGTATTTTGAATCAGATGTTTACCCAAAGTGTACTGTAGGTTTGAAATAAAATAATAAGATTTTTGTTAAGCCCAAGAGAACCAGAAGATGATAAAGCATGATTTCAACCATGTTAATGGGGTCTCCATTTATTATAATGTCCTAGGTTGGGAGCAAATGATACAAAGATCAGTTCAGTTCAGTTGCTCAGTCGTGTCCAACTCTTTGCGACCCCATGGATTGCAACATGCCAGGCCTCCCTGTTCAACACCAACTCCTGGAGTTCACTCAAACTCATGTTCATTGAATTGGTGATGCCGTCCAACCATCCCATCCTTTGTTGTCCCCTTATCCTCCCACCTTCAATCTTTCCCAGCATCAGGGTCTTTTCAAATGAGTCAGTTCTTCACATTAGGTGGCCAAAGTATTGGAGTTTCAGCTTCAGCATCAGTCCTTCCAATGAATACTCAGAACTGATTTCCTTTAGGATGACCCCAGAACTGGAAAAGGTCAGTTTTCATTCCAATCCCAAAGAAAGGAAGTGCCAAAGAATGTTCAAACTACCACACAATTGTATTCACTCCACACACTAGCAAAGTAATGATCAAAATTCTCCAAGCTAGGCTTCAACAGTATGTGAACCAAGAAATTCCAGATGTTCAAGCTGGATTTAGAAAAGGCAGAGGAACCAGAGATTCATATAGTCAAAGCTATGGTTTTTTCAGTAATCATGTATGGATGTTAGAGTTGGATCATAAAGAAGACTGAGCACAGAATTGAAGCTTTCCTTTAAATTGTGGTGCTGGAAAAGACTCTTAGAGTTCCCTGGACAGCAAGGAGATCAAACCACTCAATCCTAAAGAAAGTCAACCCTGAATATACATTGGAAGGACTGATACTGATACTGAAACTCCAGTACTTTAGCCACCTAATGTGAAGAGCTGGCTTATTAGAAAAGATGCTGATGCTGGGAAAGATTGAAGGCAGGAGGAAAAGGGGACGACAGAGGATGAGTTGGTTGGATGGAATCACGGACTCAAGGAACATGAGTTTGAGGAAAATCTGGGAGTTGGTGAAGGACAGGAAAGCCTGGTGTGCTGCAGTCCAAGGGTTCCCAAAGAGTCAGACGTGACTAAGCGACTGAACAATAATAAAAGTGTTATTGAAACAAAGTTAGTCATTAATGTATTGTCTAGCACATAAATACTACCTATTGTTATTACATGTTGAGCAGTTGCAACAGAGAGCATATGATCTGTAAAGCAAAACTATTTACTACCTGGGCCTTTGCAGAAAAAGTTTGGTGACCTCTGGTCTAGACTGTGTATTGTAAATAATAGAGGGGAAAGGGAAATAATGGCTAAAAATATTTGCTAAAGTCAGTGTTGAAGGTCTTACAAGTCATAATGAATGAGGCAATGTGGAACTATTACAGCTATTTGTAAAGGTGAGTGATGTCCTTAAATATTTCTAGAAATCACATTGTAAGATGACACTGACAAACTAGAGTGGTCAAAGGCCAACACAGATGTAAGTGAAGGGTCTGAAACCAGGTCATAAGTGGGAATGGTTGTAGAATCTATAAACATTGATCCAGGGAAAAAGATTTAATGTTTATAATATGTAGGTATTCAAGTATCTAAAAGCCTGACTGTTGGGGAAAATTCCAGTTTATTTGCAAATATCCAATTCAGTATCTTATCAGAAGGCAGTGCTCCTCTAATGCAGATACTTGAGCAGAGAGGTAAACTGAAATTCTTTAAGAGATCAAATCAGATCAGTACAAATATACTTTAAAAATATCTAGCACAAAATCCTGCCATCTATTTTTCATGTTGAAATTCCATCCTATATTTTCCCATGAATCCAGTGCAATATGATTTTAATCATCACCATGGCCACTCCCTGAATTTGCTTTTACCTAGGTTACCACTAGTATTTGTGTTGAAAAATTGGTTGAATACTTTATATGCATTTACACTATTCATGACTTGCTTTAAAAATCTTCCTGTCACTTTGATTTTGTGACACAAACCTTGCTGTGTTTTCCTGTCCCTGGACATTGCATGTTAATCTCCTTTAAAGGCTCTTGTCTAGTTGACCTTCAATTACATATTAGTTTTACTCACTGGTCTGCCATAAACTCTCTCTTTATTCTCCCCTATCTCTACTGATGGTGGCTTCATATTCTAAAAGTAGATGCTAAAGCCACATCATATCATGTTTTCAAAGTTATTTTAAGAATGTATGAGATTTTAGGATTAAGTTTTAAGAAGAGTTCATCTAAATGACTTTATTCATTTACAATTGAGTGGCCAGTTGCCTCTGACCTTGGTGCTGGAGATCCAACAGTAAGGGAAAAAAGACATGAGTGTTTGACACTTGTGAAATTTTCATTCAAGTTGGAGGGGAAGAGAAATAAACAAATATTAGGATAAATGTGAAGACTTCAGAGAGGGTCAAGTGCTGTGAAGAAAATAGGGCATGGTAATCAATTAGGGAGAAGCTGGGGAAATGACTAATTTAGATGAGATGGTCAGTTATGTTTTCTTTGAGGCTTGAATAAGGAAAAGCTAAGATTTTTGACCTAGGACCTAGATAATAAGAAAGAGCTAGTCACGTGAATGGTGAAGGTGAAGGACAGGGAAGCATGGCATGCTGTAGTCCATAGGGTCACAAAGAGTTGGACATGACTGAGTGACTGAACAACACGTCATGTGACTATCTAGGTGAATAGTATTGCCAGTTGATTGAATAGTGAGTCCAAAGAGCTTAAGATGGGAATGAGTGTGGCATATGAAGGAACAGAGAGATTAAAATGTAGTTAACACTGGGGAAAGTAATACTTGATGAGACTAAAAATAAAATGGGAGCCAAAGGATGTTGTGCTTGTAGGCTACATGTGAAGTCTGAATCATCTGTAAGTGCAATGGAAAGCCATTGGGGATTTTAGCATGGTTGTAACATGATACCAGAACATGATGATTGGAGCTTGCATGATTCGTGATTAACGGCTCTGTGTAATCAGGACTTGCAACACCCTGATTGCTCCTATCTGATTCTTCCTGACGATCTGTGATATTAATGTACTTTACGATTAGATTGAGTTTTTGTTGCTGTCTTCTTAGTTGTATTTGAACTAGCGTCGGACACGACTGAGCGACTTCACTTTCACTTTTCACTTTCATGCATTGGAGAAGGAATTGGCAACCCACTCCAGTGCTCTTGTCTGGAGAATCCCAGGGATGGGGGAGCCTGTTGGGCTGCTATCTATGGGGTCGCACAGAGTCGGACATGACTGAAACGACTTAGCAGCAGCAGCAGCAGCAATATTATACCACATTGCCTTTATTTTTCTATTTGGCAAATGATACAAATTATATAACTTTAGACTTTGCTGCAAGGAAATTTAAATCCACAGTAAACTCTTGACCAAAGGATATGGATTAGTTTATGACTTCGTGTATATTTATTATCTCATTCTTTTTTATTTCTGTTATGATTTTTGTATGTAGCATCTATTATCGGAGAAGGCAATGGCACCCCACTCCAGTACTCTTGCTTGGAAAATCCCATGGACGGAGGAGCCTGGTGGGCTGCAGTCCATGGGGTCGCTGAGGGTCAGACAGGACTGAGCGACTTCACTTTCACTTTTCACTTTCATGCATTGGAGAAGGAAATGGCAACCCACTCCAGTGTTCTTGCCAGGAGAATCCCAGGGACAGGGGAGCCTGGTGGGCTGCCATCTATGGGGTCACACAGAGTCATACACGACTGAAGCAACTTAGCAGCAGCATCTATTATAAAATGCCTCAAAGTATTTTTGAAGAATTGATAATATGAATCATAAAATACATTCTGATTTGACATATGAGCATTGAACTTGGATTTGGTAACCTTCATGCTATGCTGATTTTAAGGCTGAATTATTCATGTAAATTTAGAATAATCATTTAAACTCTTGGAGCCTTAATGCATTCACCCAAAAATGAGGAAATTAACACTTCTTATTTCTTTGCTTCTAAGGAATACTCTGTGGAGAAGACTGAGACTGGATATAGGCAGATAGTATAAAACTATAAATATTCAGTGTATATTTCTTAAACTTTTTCCATGGGATTAAAGATGTACTTTCACAAAAAGGATCTGATAAATTATGTTAAATATATAAGGATGGAGCATTTTTAATCCATGTATATTTCATATTTAAAATAAATATAGGATGTTTTCTCAATTCTATGAATTCTTCTTGGATTTTTTTTTTCTAAAAGGAGATTGAAGATCCTGACAAACATGTGAAATTTGAATCAGGAATAGTTCAAGTTCAATGCTAAAATTAGGAGAAAAGTTTAAACAAGTTCTCTGTATGCATCCTCATCAGAATTACTGCCAATGGCTATGAGCAAAGTTTAGCTGATGAATTATTCAGCTTAATGTCAATCTTGTCTGTTGCCACAAAATTTTGAAACAAAGACTGCTTTGCAAATCTTAAGAATATACCTTTTGGCAATGATGGAAATATTACTTGACATCCATAGTCCATGCTTTTAAACTTTATTTAAAGTTTAAGTAAATTGCATAAGAAGCTCTTAATTCCTATAACTTTTTAATAATTTATCTTACCTTCTTTATTATCAAACCTTTATGTGTGTTTTGCTATGAAATACACTTAGCTCCATGTGTACATTATTTTGACCCTAAATAGAACTGACTATAAATAGTGAGTTGGCCAAAAGAGTCATTCAGGCTTTTCCATATCATTTTATGGAAAACACCCAAACAAACTTTTTGGCCAACCCAATATTAATTCTACAGACGTGGCTAATGAGAGGACTTCATAAAAGTCAAGTACTCCATGAATCACATTTTGGAAACCACTGGATTATAGAAAACTACTATGTATTCAATGATCCCAACCTTCAGAACTGCAATGATTAATGTTTTTCCACTTTGTTCATATCAGTATTTAAGTGTTTTTTGGTATTCCACAACTTAAGAAATCTACTCTCATCATATTCTCTTATACTTCTATAGAACTGCTTTGATCTCTCCTCCTATACTTTTCTCCTCATCAATAGCCATTTCTTGCCAACCTTAAACTATGCACCATTGAAGACTCAGTCTTTGCTAATGTTATTTCACATGTCTGGAATACATGCATATCCTTCGTCTGTCCTCATACAGGGCTTTTCCAACTGATTCTTTATTCAATGTTTCTTCACAACAGTCACTAAAAAGTGGTTGCAGCCCTGAGTAAACAACAGTGAAGGCTGACCAAGAATATCATTCATAGAAGGAAACTGCTCTTTAGATAACTTCTCATAGGATCCTTAAGATACACAGAAAAAACATCCATGTTCAGGATCTGTGCTGTCTCTCCCAATGAATGAGATACAATGAAGCCACCCATGTTGCTATGCCCAAGAAAGAGACCTATTACCATGACTATAAATTTTTTGAAGATAGAAGTATTATTTATCTTCATAGTCATATTTCTCTGCATATCATGTGGTACAAATGAAGCCTTCCCACATACTTGTTGAAATAAAGTACAGTGGATTTCTGAGACATTGCAAACCATTTATAGTTGTTTCATATCACGGCTCATTTTTTTCATAGAAAGAAAATAATAAAGGGTTTTTCTAACTAGGTACATACAGTAAGTGAGATTGAGGTTGATGTGTACTAGCAATATAGTATTCAGACAGAAGTAATAATACTATAACTTTTTAGAATATTGGTTATTGGAGAAGCGTTGGAATGCAATTTTTTTTTTTTAATAAAGCACAGATTTGAGCTAGGACAGATCTAGATTCACGTGCTAGATTTACCACCTAAAGGCTGTGTGATCTGGACCAAGACTCCCACTTCTTTAGTTGTACAATGGACACAATAGTAGTACCTCCTCTGAATATCTAAGATAATGTGTAGGACATACCAGGCACTATAGGACTTTGCAGTTGCTGCTGCTTTTAGAGGAAAATTAGGTATTGGGTAAAACATTAGGTTAGAAAACTTACTAGGTCCACTTTCACATTTAGCATCTAATTCTTAGAAAAGTTTTTACAGCCTGGGCTTGACAGACAGAATTGTGATCATCTGACAACGACTTCCTGCTACTTCATACTCTTTCTTTTTCAAGGAGCTCCCTGACAACAGGCCCTGTATAGGCTCTGTCCCCACATCTCATACCCGAATTCAGCTACCAGCAGTCTCTCTTTCTTTCCCTCTTCTCTTCTCCATATTGGCTGATTCCTTGTCCTTGTTGTCCTTTTTATCCTTCAGTGCCTTGCAGAATGTAATTTAACTCAACTTGTTTTTTTTTTTTTTTATATGTGAAGCAAGGATAATAACCTTCTGATCACCTTTGCTTGAACAAACATGGTGAGAATTAATGAAATAAAGTTTAGACTCAGCCTCAGAGATAATAAAGTCTAAGAAATGTCAAAGTACTTTGAGTTCTTTAAAAACATAATTTTGAGAAAGTTCAAAGATAACATTATAGCATTGATACGCTGAATTTGTTGACAGAAAAATTATTTTGTATTCCTAGATACAAAGTAAAACTGCATGCATTACTTCACCTGATTTAAATTAGAAATTATCAAATGTATAGAATATTTAGAGTTGGATGGGAGCTCTGAGATGATGCACTTCAACTCCAGCATGTTGACATGAAAACTGAGGCCCCAAGAAGGGAAGTGACCTCCTTAAGTTCATGCAGCAGTTTAGGGAAAGAACCAGGCAAACTTCCATTATGCTGTTTTGAAACAAGACAAAAAGTATACTACATCAATATTTCTTTGGGTAAAATTACCATAACTCAAAACTCAAAACTTTCCAGTGGAAGTCATTTGACCTTAGTGCAAAGTTTCAGAAAATTATTCTATCAAGAATTCCAGGGACTTCCTTGCAGTCCAGTGGTTAGAATTCTGCACTGTCACTGCCAAAGGTATGGGTTTGATCCCTGGTCAGGGAACTAAGGTCCTACAAGGTGCATGGTGAGACCTAAAATTTGGTCAAAAGTTGGAAAAATGTTGGAGAGAGAAAGAACCCCGGCATCCCATCCTTTCATGACTCTTAAGACATCTCAACAAAACAAGAGCTGCTTTTAATAAACTTCAGAATATAGGACATTATGGTAATCATTTTCAGCAGTATCATCTAGACCAGTGAAAGTTCTAGTTACCCAGTAAAGACTGAAACCAAACTTAGTTCAGGGAACCAAATGGAGTACTTCATTGTACTCAGTCAATGACAATTACATAATGTTTGGAATACCTTTGTCTCAATGATCTGTGGCTTTGGTTTAGCTTGAAAGTGAAAGAATAATGGAATTATTAATCTTCATTACCCTAATAGTCCTCAAAGTCCTATTAGGGTAATGAAGATAGAAACTATTCCAGCTTTTTCTTGTCATTATGGTCATTGATGACCTGAGAAGCAATAACAGTCCCTCTCCACATCGGTGCTCTCTTATTTCCAACTGTAAAATGGAGGGGATTTTCTGAAGGCAAAGGGTGATGACTTTGAAATTGAGATTGATGTTTACTAGAAATTTTACCTTCTAGCCTAAAAAATTGCAGCAGAAACATGTCTCTCGAGGTATTCAATGCACACATCAAAATATCTAATAGGTGTGCCCCCAAGAGAATACATATTTTGGAAGAAGCTCCTTGGTAAATGTTTAAAATGTGTTTAGAAATTCAATTGGTGAGATTCTTTATGACTTTAAGTACAAACAAGGCTTATATTAAAAAACAAAAAATACACCTCAACAAAAATTTTGTCACTCAGTGGGAAAAACAGTATTCAGCTCCCAGCATTGATAATGAATATTATTGGGATGTAGCACTGTCCAAATCTTATGGAAATACTGAAACCTTTTCCCCACCCTCCCTCTCACTGTTAGCAGTTTTAGCTGTACAAGAATATTTCTTTACCAAAACCCTGAGAAACTATTCACTGGAATCTTCAGATCCATAATAGTGTGCTTCCCACATCCTTCAGAGTGAGCTTCCACTGACCCTTGAGTAATAAAGACATAGTGATTTTATTTTTTAATATAAATTTATTTATTTTAATTGGAGGCTAATTACTTTACAATATTATATTGGTTTTGCCATACATTGACATGAATCCACCACAGGTGTACATGGTTCCCCATCCTGAACCTCTCTCCCAGCACCCTCCCCATCCCATCCCTTTGGGTCATCCCAGTTCACCAGCCCCAAGCTCCCTGTATCATGCATCGAACCTACACTGGCGATTCATTTCACATATGCCAATATACATGTTCGAATGCCATTCTCCCAAAATCATCCCACCCAATCCAAAAGACTGTCTCTTTTGCTGTCTACCATACAGGGTTATCGTTACCATCTTTTTAATTCCATATATATGTGTTAGTATACTGTATTGGTTTTTTTCTTTTTGGCATACTTCACTCTGTATAATAGGCTCTAGTTTCATCCACCTCATTAGAACTGATTCAAATGTATTCTTTTTAATGGCTGAGTAATATTTAATTGTGTATATGTACCATAGCTTTCTTACCCACTCATCTGCTGATGGACATCTAGGTTGCTTCCATATCCTGGCTATTATAAACAGTGCTGCAATGAAGATTGGGGTACACGTGTCTCTTTCAATTCTGGTTTCCTCAGTGTGTATGCCCAGTAGTGGGATTGCTAGGTCATATGGCAGTTCCATTTCAAGTATTTTTAAGGAATCCCCAAAGTGTTCTCCATAGTGGCTGTACTAGTTTGCAGTTCCACCAACAGTGTAAGAGTGTTCCCTTTTCTCCACTCTCTTGTCAGCATTTATTGCTTGTAGACTTTAGGATAGCAGCCATTGTGACTGGCATGAAATGGTACCTCACTGTGGTTTTTATTTGCATTTCTCTAATAATGAGTGATGTTGAGCATTTTTTCATGTGTTTGTTAGCCAACAAATATGTGTTGTATGTCTTTTTTGGAGAAATGTCTATTTAGTTCTTTGGCCCACTTTTTGATTTGGTCATTTATTTTTTCTGGAATTGAGCTGCAGGAGTTGCTTGTATATTTTTGAGATTAATTCTTTGTCCATTGCTTCGTTTGCTATTATTTTCTCCCATTCTGAAGGCTGTCTTTTCACATTGTTTATAGTTTCCTTTGTTGTGCAGAAACTTTTAATTAAAAGCTTATTGTTTATTTTTGCTTTTATTTCCAGTATCCTGGGAGGTGGATCATAGAGGATCCTGATGTGATTTATGTCAGTGAGTGTTTTGCCTATGTTCTCCTCTAGGAGTTTTGTAGTTTCTGGTCTTACGCTTAGATCTTTAATCCATTTTGAGTTTATTTTTGTGTATGGTGTTAGAAAATGTTCTAGTTTCAGTCTTTCACAAGTGGTTGACCAGTTTTCCCAGAACCACCTGTTAAAGAGATTGTCTTTAATCCATTGTATATTCTTGCCTCCTTTATCAAAGATACGGTGTCCATAGGTGTGTGGATTTATCTCTGGGCTTTCTACTTTGTTCCATTGGTCTATATTTCTGTCTTTGTGCCAGTACCATAATGTCTTGATGACTGTGGCTTTGTAGGAGAGCCTGAAGTCAGCCAGGTTGATTCCTCCTGTTCCATTCTTCTTTCTCAAGATTGCTGTGGCTATTTGAGGTTTTTTGTATTTCCATACAAATTGTGAAATTGTTTGTTCTAGTTCTCTGAAAAATACCGCTGGTAGCTTGATAGGGATTGCATTGAATCTATAGATTGCTTTGGGTATTATACTCATTTTCACTATATTGATTCTTCCAATCCATGAATGTGGTATATTTCTCCATCTATTTGTTTCCTCTTTGATTTCTTTCACCAGTGTTTTATAGTTTTCTATATATAGGTCTTTAGTTTCTTTAGGAAGATATATTCCTAAGTATTTAATTCTTTTCATTGCAATGGTGAATGGAACTGTTTCCTTAATTTCTCTTTCTATTTTCTCATTATTAGTGTATAGGAATGCAAGGGATTTCTGTGTGTTTATTTTATATCCTGCATCTTTACTATATTCATTGATTAGCTCTAGTAATTTTCTGGTGGAGTCTTTAGGGTTTTCTATGTAGAGGATCATGTCATCTCCAAACAGTGAGAGTTTTAATTCTTCTTTTCCAATCAGGATTCCTTTTATTTCTTTTTCTGCTCTGATTGCTGTGGCCAAAACTTCCAGAACTATGTTGAATAGGAGTGGTGAGAGTGGGCACCCGTGTCTTGTTCCTGACTTTAGGGGAAATGCTTTCAATTTTTCACCACTGAAGATAATGTTTGCTGTGGGTTTGTCATATATAGCTTTTATTATGTTGTGGTATGTTCCTTATATTCCTGTTTTCTGGAGGGAATTTGTCATAAATGGATGTTGGAATTTGTCATAAATGGATGTTGAAATTTGTCATAGGTTTTCTCTGCATCTATTGAAATAATCATATGATTTTTATTTTTCAGTTTGTTAATGTGGTGTATAACATTGGTTGATTTGCAGATATTGAAGAATCCTTGCATCCTTGGGATAAAGCACACTTGGTCATGATGTATGATCTTTTTAATATGTTTGTGGATTCTGTTTGCTAGAATTTTGTTAAGGATTTTTGCATCTATGTTCATCAGTGATATTGGCCTGTAGCTTTCTTTTTTGTGGCATCTTTGTCAGGTTTTGGTGTTAGGGTGATGGTGGCCTCATAGAATGAGTTTGGAAGTTTAATTTCCTCTCCAATTTTCTGGAAGAATTTGAGTAGGATAGCTGTTACCTCTTCTCTAAATTTTTGGTAGAATTCAGCTTTGAAGACCTGTGATCCTGGGCTTTTGTTTGCCGGAAGATTTCTGATTACAGTTTCAATTTCCATGCTTGTGATGGGTCTGTTAAGATTTTCTATTTCTTCCTGGTTCAGTTGTGGAAAGTTGTAGTTTTCTAAAAATTTGTCCATTTCTTCTAAATTGTTGATAATATTGGCATATAGTTGCTGATAGTAGTCTCTTATCATCTTTTGTATTTCTGTGTTGTCTGTTGTGATCTCTCTTTTTTGATTTCTAACTTTATTGATTTGATTTTTCTCCCTTTGTTTATTGTGAGACTGGCTAATGGTTTGTCAATTGTATTTGTCTTCTCAAAGGACCAGCTTTTGGCTTTGTTGATTTTTGCTATGGTCTCTTTTTTTTTCTTTTGCATTTATTTGTGCCCTAATATTTTAAGATTTCTTTCCTTCTACTAACCCTGGGGTTCTTAATTACTTCCTTTTCTAGTTGCTTTAGGTGTAGAGTTAGGTTATTTAGTTGACTTTTTTTCTTGTTTGTTTAGGTAAGCCTGTATTGCTATGAAACTTCCCCCAGCACTGCTTTTACAGTGTCCCATAGGTTTTGGGTTGTTGTGTTTTAATTTTCATTGGTTTGTATGCATATTTTTATTTCTTCTGTGATTTGTTATTTATTCATCAGTGTTTTGTTCAGCTTCCATATGTTGGAATTTGTAATAATTTTTCTCCTGTAATTGACATCTAATCTTACTGCATTTTGGTCACAAAAGATGCTTGGAATGATTTCAGTTTTTTGAATTTACCAAGGCTAGATTTATGGCTCAGGATGTGATCTATCCTGGAGAAGGTTCCATGTGCACTTGAGAAAAAGGTGAAATTCATTGTTTTGGGGTGAAATGTCCTATAGATATCAATTAGGTCTAACTGGTTTATTGTATCATTTAAAAGTTTGTGTTTCCTTGTTAAATTTCTGTTTAGTTGATCTATCCACAGGTGTGAGTGGGGTATTAAAATCTCCCACTATTATTGGATTATTGTTAAGTTCCCCTTTCATACTTGTTAACATTTGTCTTACATATGGTGGTGCTCCCATGTTGGGTGCATATATATTTATGATTGTTATATCTTCTTCTTGGATTGACCCTTTGAGCATTATGTAGTGTCCTTCTTTGTCTCTTTTGAGTATTGCTACTCCTGCTTTCTTTCAGTCTCTATTTGCATGGAATAACTTTTTCAAGTCCTTCACCTTCAGTCTGTATGTGCTCCTTGTTATGAGATGGGTCTCTTGTAGATAACATAAATAGGGGTCTTGTTTTTGTATCCATTCAGCCAGTGTTTGTCTTTTGGTTGGGGCATTCAACCCATTTACATTTAAGGTAATTATTGATAAGTATGATCCCATTGCCATTTACTTTATTGTTTTGTGTTTGAGTTTATACCCCTTTTCTGTGTTTCCTTTCTAGAGAAGGTCCTTTAGCATTTGTTGGAGAGCTGGTTTCATGGTGCTGAATTCTCTCAGCTTTTGCTTGTCTGTAAAGCTTTTGATTTCTCCTTCATATTTGAATGAGATCCTTGCTGGGTACAGTAATCTGGGTCATAGGTTTTTCTCTTTCTTCACTTTAATTATGTCCTGCCGTTACCTTCTGGCCTGAAGAGTTTCTATTGAAAGATCAGCTGTTATCCTTATGGGAATCCCCTTGTGTGTTATTTGTTGTTTTTCCCTTGCTGCTTTTAATATTTGTTCTTTTGTTTGATCTTTGTTAATTTGATTAACATGTGTCTTGGTGTGTTTCACCTTGGGTTTATCTTGTTTGGGACTCTCTGGGTTTCTTGGACTTGGGTGATTATTTCCTTCCCCATTTTAGGGAAGTTTTCAACTATTATCTCCTCAAGGATTTTCTCATGGTCTTTCTTTTTGTCTTCTTCTGGGACTCCTATAATTCGAATGTTGGAACGTTTCTTATTGTCCTGAAGGTCTCTGAGATTGTCCTCATTTCTTTTAATTCTTTTTTTTTTCCCCTCTGCTTCATTTATTTCTACCATTTTATCTTCTACCTAATTTATCCTGTCTTCTGCCTTCGTTATTCTACTGTTGATTCACACCAGAGTGTTTTTTATCTCATTTATTGCATTATTCATTATTGATTGACTTATTTCTTCTAGGTCCTTGTTAAACCTTTTTTGCATCTTCTCAATCCTTGTCTCTAGGCTATTTATCTGTGATTCCATTTTGTTTTCAAGATTTTGGATCGTTTTCGCTATCATTATTCAGAATTCTTTATCAAGTAGATTCCCTATCCCTTCCTCTTTTGTTTGGTTGGGGGTATTTATCCTGTTCCTTTACCTGCTGGAGATTTCTCTGCCTTTTCAACTTGTTTATATTGCTTTGTTTTGGGTGGCCTTTCTGCATTATGGCAGTTTGTGGCTCCTCTTTATTGTGGCGGTTCCTCACTGTGGGTGGGGTTGTACGGGTGGCTTGTCAGTGTTTCCTGGCTTGGGGAGCTTGTGTCGGTGTTCTCGTGTATGGAGCTGGATTTCTTCTCTCTGGAGTGCAATGAAGTGTTCAGTAATGAATTTTGAGATGTCAGTGTGTTTGGAGTGACTTTGGGCAGCCTGTATATTGAATCTAAGGGCTATGTTCCCGTGTTGCTGGAGAATTTGTCTGATATGTCTTTCTCTGGAACTTGTTGGCCCTTGGGTGCTGCTTGGTTTCAGTGTAGATATGGAGACATTTGATGAGCTCCTATCGATTCATGTTCCCTGGTGTCAGGAGTTCTCTGGTGTTCTCAGGATTTGGACTTAATCCTCCTGCCTCTGGTTTTCAGTCTTATTCTTATAGTAGCCTCAAGACTTCTCCATCTATACAACACCGATGATAAAACATGTAGGTTACTGATAAAATGTTTCTCCACAGTGAGGGACACCTGGAGAGGTACACAGAGTTACATGGAGAAGAGAAGAGGGAGGAGGGAGATAGAGGTGACCAGGAGGAGAAGAGGGGGAATCAAAAGGGCAGAGAGCAAGCTAGCCAGTAATCACTTCCCTATGTGCTCTCCACAGTCTTCATCCCTCAGAGATGTTCACAGAGTTACACAGAGAAGAGAAGACGGAGGAAGTAGACAGAGGTGGCCAGAAGAATTACAGGGGGAATCAAAAGGAGACCAACATATCTAGCCAGTAATCAGTTCCCTAATTGTTTTCCACAGCCTGGAACACACAAAGAGAGTCACAGAGTTGGATAGAGAAGAGAAGGGGGATAGAGAGGAGCAGAGGCAACCTGGTGGAGAAGAAAGAGAGTCAAAAGGGTGAGAGAGCAATCAAGCCAGCAATCACACTCCCAAGTAAAAATGGATACTGAAGATTGGGTTCTTAAAGGTAGAAAATTGATAACAAATACCAAAAAGCAAAGATTAAAAATCTAGAGTAGAGGTTAGATTCTCAAAAATACAATATTAAAGAAAAAAAAAAACAAAGTAACAAAAACTATTATATATATATATATATATATATGAATTTTGCTTTAAAATAGGGTCTTTTTTGCAAAGTAATAGTAGGTTATAAAATGAAAATTAAAGGAGTAATAGAGGACTTAAAATTAACAAAAATTAAAGTTAAAAAACTGATAATAGTAAAAATATATCTAGGCCTTCTCTGGTGTTGTTTTGGACAGTGTGGGGTCAGTTCATTTTCAGATAGTTCCTTGATCTGGCTTATACTTCTCAAGATCTATAGGTCCCTTCCTATGTAGTCGGTGCTAACTGCAGGGTTTTAATCTATTGCACTTGCCACTTCGAAGGGGTTCACTCTGTTTATTTTAGCTTCTTCTGTTTTCTAGTCTTTTCAGTGTCTAATTTCTGCCCTGACACAAGGGGGCGGTGGTGGTCACTTTTTTAGGCTTAATTGTTCAGTCATGCTGTGGGGAGGGAGGAACACTGCAAATAAATATCACTGGTAAGTGTGGCGAGTGCTCACAGTGTCTCAGCCACACTGGGTCTGCCCCTGCTCAAGGCGTGTGTGCTTTCCCAGTCTACACTCTTCAGGCTCTAGGTTGCTCTGCCAGGAACTGTCTGAGGCGGGCCCTAGGTCGCATGCACTTCCCAGGTTTAAGCTGCTCAGGTTCAGGTTCTGAGGTACTCCACAAAGGTGCAGACTTGGTTGGGCCTGTGTTTTGCACCCTTCCCAGGTCTGAACAGCTCAGGTGACCAGGGGCTTGGCAAGCACGGTCGCCCCCAGTTGGAGGCTGCATCTTATCACTTCCCCTATCCCAGCCACTAGGTTTTCTGGATGTACAACTGGCGTGCTTTCTCAGGTGTGCCGTGTGTCTCTTCTGGGGAGCTGATCTCTGGCTGTGACCCTCCTGGCAGATATCGACCATCCTGAATCCCAAGAAGTCTTGGTTAGCAACGAAGCCTGCTTGCAGTTTGGTAGAGGATGCCTCTCTGGGGCCACGGTTGCCCCTTCTGGCTCTGGTTGCCCTCGCCTGCCTGTCTCCAGCGGGGGATGGGCTGGTCAACAGCCGGGTATCTCTGCTCAGTCCTTTGTTCTGTGAGCAGGCCTGGCGGTGTCTTAGGTTAGGGCTTTTCGCAGGATAGCTATCCCACAGTCTGGGTTGCTATCTCAAGTTAGTTCCCTCAGATTGCCCTCGGGGCATTCATGCACAGTTCTTACCCTAAGCAATGCAGCCCACGCCTCCCTGTCCAGTCCCTGCTTACTAGTGGTAGATTCGAGCGTCTGTGCTGCTTCTCCCCTGGGAGTTGCCATTAGGCACGTAATCTGTGGGTTTTAATTATTTATTTATTTTTAGTCCCAGTTATGTTGCGCTCTGAGGTTCCAATGCTTGTCACAGACTCTGGTGAGTGTTTCCTGGTGTTTGGACCTCTCTGTCTTTTTAAAGACTCCCCTCCTGGGACAGATCTCCATCCCTACCTCTTTTGTCTCTCTTTTTATCTTTTATATTTTGTCCTACCTCCTTTGGAAGGCTGCCTTTCTGGGTGCCTGAAGTCCTCTGCCAGTATTCAGAAGTTGTTTTGTGGAACTTGCTCAGTGTTCAATTGTTCTTTCGATGAATTTGTGGGGGAGAAAGTGGTCTCTCTGTCCTATTCCTCTGTCATCCAGATATAGTGATTTTTGAGTTTGGTTTCACAATAATGTCCTCTGAGGAGCTTTGCAAAACCCCATTTACTCAGCCCTACCCTGGGCCAATTAAGTGAAAGGCTGATGTTAGAACCCAGACATAGGTATTTTTGAAAGTTCTTCAGGTAATTGTAATATATAACTAGGCTTGGGAATCCCTGTTTAGAACAGTCTTTTAGACTCTGTGGGAGAGGGAGAGGGTGGGATGATTTGGGAGAATGGCATTGAAACATGTATAATATCGTATATGAAATGAATCACCAGTCCAGGTTCAATGCATGATACTGAATGCTTGGAGCTGGTGCACTGAGATGACCCAGAGGGATGGTATGGGGAGGGAGGAGGGAGGGGGTTCAGGATGGGGAACACGTGTATACCTGTGGCAGATTTATGTTGATGTATGGCAAAACGAATACAATATTGTAAAAGAATTAACCTCCAATTAAAATAAATAAATTTAAAACAAAAAAATAGTATATCTTCTGCAGGCCCCTGCCACTTCAGAACCTGGAAGGAATATGTCCTTCTCTCCATCATCCCCAACTCCACCTATGTTAAATTACTGAACCAAAGTCTGTAGAACGTTCTGGAGTACATGATATCTTTTCCTCTTATCTTATTGTTCAGCCAAGATAAATGACAAATGAGAAATAATTGCTAAGTTGTCACAAAATAGAGATGGACCAGGGCATAGACTCAAAACTGTGGAATACACCCAGTGCTAGAGCAGATCAATATGGAAGAAAGCCAAAATGGTCTCTTAAAGTGACAGCTGAGGACCAGATTTGGGAATCATCAAGCTCTGGTTAACACTGAGCTTGTAGGTAATGATAAGCACCTTCCATCTCTAGGAAATAAAGTCAGGGCCAGGACTGGGCTCAAGCATCTTAAACACTCAACCAGAACACAGAATTTTACGGATCATGAAAACAACAGTCAATTGGACTTGCTTGGTGGTCCAATGGTTAAAACTGTGCTTCTACTTCAGGGCGTACAGGTTTTGATCCCTGTTGGGAAACTAGGATCCCACATGGTGCACAACAGGGCAAAAAAGAAAATAAAAGTAAATAAAAATGCACATTATTTTAATGTCATGTTTTAAAAATTGTAAATTAATGAAACAATCTATGACGGACAAAATTTTACACAAATACAGGATCCAACCCTGCACTCACATAGCTTAGTTACTTCCCTTATCCTAACCTAGGCTCTGTCCTGATCTTTCACCTTAGTCCTGGCCCTGAGACAGATGCATCCAGACCCCAAGACCACCTACCACCAAGAAGAGGAAGATACTCTTATTCAGGAGAAAGGTAATGGGACTCCTAGTCCAATACCTCATGAGATGAGTGGGCATGAAATACACTGTATCCTGAGCTTCTACCTACAACTGTTCAGGAAAGCAACCATCCTTTACTTCCAAATAAATCTCATGAAACCTCATCATGATCCTCCCAATATAAATCAAAAGCTGTGAAATGAGAAGAAAGGGATAAGAGACCCTACAGAAGGAATTTTCCCCAGAGCCCTGCTTGGTGTACTGGAGGGGAGTGGAAGAACGGAACAGAATGGCTAGAAGAAGGAGCCAGTTATTTGCCTGTTGCTCGACTTTATATAGTTGAACTTCTTGATAGCTCTGTCTCCAGATCAATAATCCCTAAAACAATTCTCTAATGGTTACATTTCAGGCATCCAGCAGCTTAGGAGAGGTGTAGGGATGGAAAATTTCCAAGTTCTCTCCATGGGGTACTAATTAAAATAATAGACTTAAGAATGAATAAATGAGTGAATGGATGAATGGGTGGGCACCTGCTGTCTCTGCATTAGAATCAAATCTGTTGTCTACATTTTCAAGGTCACACAGAAAGATATGGTTGAGGCTACAATGAGAACCCTGGCTTGTCAATTCAGTGTTGATTATTGCTAAAAAAATCTTATATGAAGTAAAATTGTACTATCAAGAAAAGTGTTAGCAATAGATACATATGGGGAAAGAGGATTTTTGTTTTTGTAATGTTTGGAAAATTTAAAAGCATTTTAAAATTATTATTAAAACTTCGTATATTAATAAGAAAGCTGAGATGCTGATTTGAAAAGTATGAACTAAACAAGTCATGTCTTATACATCCAAAATTAAAATTATGAAATGAACATTGAAAACTATGATCACAGAAATGCAAAACTAAATATATATGATATACCATTTGTTACCTATTGAATTCTAAAAGGATACAGATACTTAGTTATGACAAGGTATTATGAAAAAAGCATCAAATATTGCTGGTTGAACTTTAGTACAGATTTTATAAACTTATGGAGAAAAACAGCAATCTATAGCAATGTTCAAAAAATCTCAAGCATTACAAAGTAGAAATTACACTTTGGGGACTATATTATAAGGAAATAATCAGAAATGCAGACATATTAATAAATACTGATGGCTTCCTCAGAGTTATTGTATAAGAAATAGAAAATTTTAAACATTTAAGTGTAGGGAACGGGATAAAATAAATTAGAGCATATTCATATAATCTTGTAAAATTCAGACCTTTAAATTTTATTTGGAAAAATGTGGGGAAAATGTAGATTAGATAATGCAAATAGGACTAAAACAGAATAGAGAGCTGTATATCCAATTCATTCTAAAAGACAGATTGGAAAAGAGTAACCCTGTGTGGAAAAGCTATTATCTCAGATATTATACATATATATTCAAAAGTATCAATAGTGAGTTTATATCATTTTTATAATGCAACATGTAAATAGTACATAATTTAATTGGATCCTCATAAAGGAATGGATTCCTGGATCATCATACCTCTGTCTTTGTTTTCTTGATATAACCTGCTCTCACTTCTATGAAAACCTTTGTTAATTGTGGAAGGATAAAATATTATATCTCTTATGAAGCCATAATTGAACTACTGTCTATAATATTCTCCAATTTCCTTTATCAAAATTATATCCATATGACATAGTATTTTTTTTTTTAAGTAGAGTGTTTGGTTCAGGAATGTTTCTTTGGTTATACACTGACAAGATTTATTACCAAGCATTACACCAGCCTGGGGATGTAGATCAGTGGTAGAGTACATGCTTTGCATGTATAAGATCCTCCCCAGGATCTCCACTTGATTCCTTCTTGCTTAATTCTTGGAAAATTTGGCTAGTGTAAGTGGAGATCTGAGTTTTTGTTTTTTTTTTTAAATATTACAAGATAAATATAATTAACATTGCTATATCTTATATATGAAAATTGAGTAAATCCAAGGAAAAAATATTTGTTTTTTCTTCAGATTATAACAGAGTGCAAGAAGGTTAACAGAGCCATGATATTATAAATGCATGCTATTGATTCTATATAAATGAAAATTATTTCTGATACAGTTTGCTAATTAGAATGTAAAAGAATATTTCCCTTGAATCAGTGGTGGCATGGGATGCATCAGAGGGTTTATTAATATGCTCTGGCAAAGGGCTTCCCTGGTGGCTCAGCAGTAAAGAATCTGCCTGCAGTGCAAGCGACATGGGCAGGAGACATGGGTCCGATTCCTGGTTCAGGAAGATCCCCTGGAGAAGGAATTGGCAACCCACTCCACTATTATTGCCTGTAGAATCCAATGGACAGAGGAGTCTAGTAGCTAAAGTCCATAGAGTCACAAAGATTTGGACCCGACTGAGCACGCAACAAAGATACCATGTCCGACACGGTTTCTACAATCAAGATTACTACTTTTGGTTGTATTCAGTCATTTTTCAGGATCAGCTCATTTTCTGCAGGGTCCAGATTGGAAAATCAAATAGAAATATAAAGGCTCCTATATCCTTCAGATGTTTAATGATGTCACTAATCTTAACCATATCCTCCCTCATGATTATAAGGTATTGTTTTGATTTAGTATCATTTTCAGGTGATTTCAGGGGTTTCTGTATGGCCTTCCCTAACATGACAGTTCTTACTTCACAGACCAGGGGCCCAATGTGGGATTTACCTCAATTTTCAAGTATATTCAGGGCTTCCCTGATAGGTCGATTGGTAAAGAATCCACCTGCAATGCAGGAGACCCTGGTTCAATTCCTGGGTCGAGAAGATCTGCTGGAGAAGGGATAGGCTACCCACTCCAGTATTTTGGGGCTTCCCTTGTGGCTCAGCTGGTAAATAATCCTCCCACAATCCAGAGACCTCAATTCGATCTCTGGGTTGGGAAGATCCCCTTGAGAAGGGAAAGGCTACACACTCCAGTATTCTGGCCTGGAGAGTTTCATGGACTAGACAGTCCATAGAGTCGCAAAGTGTCAGGGGATGTTCAACTTTAAGGGATCCAATATGTTGTTTTCTTCCTTTGTGTGCTGTTTCTCAAGGACTCTCTGTTCCTTATCAATTCCTGGAAAACAGGAACAAGCAGAGCTGCACGCAGTTCTCAGGAGATCATGGGAAAGAGTATCTGCTTGGAGTCCCTTCAGTGACTCCCTTCATTGACCTTTTAGGACTATCCATTTTTTTGCAACTGGTGGAATTTCATTCTTTTTGATGGCTGAGTAATCATTTTATTGAAGATATATAAGCATGCATTTCTGCAAATAAAGTACCCTTGTTTCACTCGAGACTTGTGTCCCCTGCATCCTTCTTCTCATTGACTCCAGTCCCCAGGTCCCAGTCTATGAAGACCATGACAGTGAAGGGTCAGACACAACTGAGCGACTTTCACTTTCAAGTATATTCATTTCAATTTTGCATGTGGGGACTAAGGTCCATCTTAAAATACCAACACTCTTCCACCTTCAGGAGACATATGCTACAACAGAAAGAAGCACTGGGCCTTATGGTCAGACAGAACAAGAAGAGCCACCTGGCTCAGCATTAATAGCTGAAAGAGAGCAGGGTCAGGGAAGACTTCCTGGAAGAACTAGAACTGGAACTGAATGTTAAAATGGCCTCTGTCTAAACATCTCTCATTTTGCACTATTTAAGTGTGTGGGTGTGCTAAGTTGCTTCTGTGTGACCCTATGGACTGTAGCCTGTCAGGCTGCTGTATTCATGGGCCTCTCCAGGCAAGAATACTGGGGTGGATCACTACTCCCTTCAGGGATTCTTCCTGACCCAGGGATCAAACCCACATCTCTTATGTCTGCTGCGTTGGATGATGGGTTCTATACCACTAGTGTCACCTGGGAAGTCCATTTAAGAGTGACAAAGCCTTAAATCATTTGGAAAGTATTCATGACACATAGTTCAGTTCACTTCACTTGCAGAGTTGTGTCTGACTCTGTGACCTGATAGACAGAAGCAGGACAGGCTTCCCTGTCCATCACCAACTCATGGAGCTTTCTCAACTTCATGCCCATTGAGTCGATGATGCCATTCACACATTTCATCCTCTGTCGTTCCCTTCTCCTTTCACCTTCAATCTTTCCCAGCATCAGGGTTTTTTTCAAATGACTCAGTTCTTCATGTCAGGTGGTCAAAGTGTTGGAGCTTCAGCTTCAGTATCAGTCCTTCCAATGAATATTCAGGACTGATTCCCTTTAGGATGGACTGATTGGATCTCCTTGCAGTTCAAGGGACTCTCAAAGTCTTCTCCAAAACCACAGTTCAAAAGCATCAATTCTTCAGTGCTCAGCTTTCTTTATAGTCCAACTCTCACATCCATACATGACTATGGGAAAAATCATAGCTTTGAATAGATGGACGTTTGTTAGCAAAGTAATGTCTCTGCTTTTTAATAGGCTGTCTAGGTTGGTCACAACATTTCTTCCAAGGAGCAAGCGTCTTTTAATTTCATGGCTGCAGTCAACGTCTGCAGTGATTTTGGAGCACAAGAAAATAAAGTCTGTCACTGTTCCCCATCTATTTGCTATGAAGTGATGGGACCAGATGCCATAATCTTAGTTTTCTGAATGTTGAGTTTTAAAACAACTTTTTCACTCTCCTCTTTCACTTTCATCAAGAGGCTCTTTAGTTCTTCTTCGCTTTCTGCCATAAGGGTGGTGTCATCTGCATGTGTGAGGTTATTGATATTTCTCCCAGCAATCTTGATTCCAGCTTGTGCTTCACGCAGCCCAGCATTTCTTGGGATGTACTCTGCATATAAGTTAAATAAGCAGGGTGACAATATACAGCTTTGACATACTCCTTTCCCTATTTGGAACCAGTCTGTTTTTCCATGTCCAGTTCTAACTGTTGCTTCCTAATCTGCATACAGATTTCTCAGGAGGCAGGTCAGGTGGTCACATATTCTCATCTCTTTCAGAATTTTCCAGTTTATTGTGATCCACACAGTCAAAGGCTTTTGCATAGTCAATAAAGTGGATGTTTTTCTGGAACTCTGTTTATTTTTTGATGATGCAACAGATGTTATCAATTTGATCTCTGGTTCCTCTGCTTTTCTAAATCCAGCATGCACATCTGGAAGTTCATGGTTCATGTTCTGCTGAAGCCTGGCTCAGAGAATTTTGAGCATTACTTTGCTAGTGTGTGAGATGAGTGCAATTGTGTGGTAGTTTGAGCATTTTTGGCATTGCCTTTCTGAGGGATTGGAATGAAAACTGACCTTTTCCAGTCCTGTGGCCAAGGCTGAGTTTTCCAAATTTGCTGCCATATTGAGTGCAGCACTTTCACAGCATCATCTTTTAGGATTTGAAGTAGCTCATTTGGAATTCCATCACCTCCACTAGATTTATTTGTAGTGATGCATCCTTAGGCCCATTTGACTTCACGTCCCAGGATGTCTGGCTCTATGTGAGGGATCTCACCATCATAATTATTTGGGCGGTGAAGATCTTTCTTCTATAGTTCTTCTCTGGATTCTTGCCACTTCTTAATATCTTCTGCTTCTGTTAGGTCCATACCATTTCTGTACTTTTGTGCCCATCTTTGCATGAAATATTTCCTTGGCATCTCTAATTTTCTTGAAGAGATCTCTATTCTTTCCCATTTTATTGTTTTCCTCTATTTCTTTGAACTGATCACTGAGGAAGGCTTTCTTCTTTCTCCTTGCTATTCTTTGGAACTCTGCATTCAAATGGGTATATCTTTCCTTTTCTCCTTTGCCTTTCACTTCTCTTCTTTTCTAAGCTATTTATAAGGCCTCCTCAAACAACCATTTTGCCTTTTGCACTTCTTTTTCTTGGGGATATTCTTGATCCCTGCCTCCTATACAATGTCATGAACCTCCATCCATAGTTCTTCAGGCACTCTGTCTACAGATCTAATCCCTTGAATCTATTTCTCACCTTAACTGTATAATTTTAAGGAATTTGATTTAGATCATACCCGAATGGTCTAGTGGTTTTCCCTACTTTCTTCAATTTTTTTTCAGATTTACAGAGCATGGCCTCACCAATCAGAACAAGACCTCCTTTCCCCCTCAGTCAATCTCTCCCATCAAAAAGCTTCCATAACCCTCTTATCCTTCTCCATCAGAGAGCAGACAGACTGAAAATCACAATCAGAAAAAACTAACCAATCTGATCACATGGACCACAGCCTTGTCTAACTCAATGAAACTCTGAGCCATGCCGTGT
Organism: Oryx dammah; assembly: GCF_014754425.2. NCBI lineage: Eukaryota > Metazoa > Chordata > Mammalia > Artiodactyla > Bovidae > Oryx > Oryx dammah. Next base: position 50,126,842 of record NW_024070207.1, read on the forward strand.
AGGCCCACCTAAGACTGACGGGTCATGGTAGAGAGTTCTGACAAAAGATGACCCACCACAGAGGGAATGGCAAACCACTTCTTTATTCTTGCCTCGAGAACCCCATGAACAGTATGAAAAGGCAAAATTATAGGACACTGAAAGATGAACTCCCCAGGTTGGTAGGTTTCCAATATGCTACTGGAGCTCAGTGGAGAAATAACTCCAGAAAGAATGAAGAGATGGAGCCAAACAAAAAACAACACCCAGCTGTGACTGGTGATGGAAGTAAAGCCCGATGCTGTAAAGAGCAATATTGCATAGGAACCTGGAATGTCAGGTCCATGAATCAAGGCAAATTGGAAGTGGTCAAACAGGAGATGGCAAGGGTGAACGTTGACATTTTAGGATTCAGCGAACTAAAATGGACTGGTATGTGTGAATTTAACTCAGATGACCATTATATCTACTACTGTGGGCAAGAATCCCTCAGAAGAAATGGAGTAGCCACCATAGTCAAGAAAAGAGTCTGAAATGCAGTACTTGGATGCAGTCTCAAAAACGACAGAATGATCTCTGTTCATTTTCAAGGTAAACCATTCAATATCACAGTAATCCAAGTCTATGCCCCAACCAGTAATGCTGAAGAAACTAAATTTAAAAAGTTCTATGAACACCTACAAGACCTTCTAGAACTAACACCCAAAGAAGGTGTCCTTTTCATTATTGGGGACTGAAATGCTAAACGTAGGTAGTCAAGAAATACCTGGAGTAACAGGCAAATTTGGCCTTGGAGTACAGAATGACGCAGGGCAAAGGCTAATGGATTTTTGCTATGAGAACACACTGATCATAGCACACACCCTCCTCCAACAACACAAGAGAAGACTCTGCTGCTACTGTTGCTGCTAAGTCGCTTCAGTTGTGTCTGACTCTACGTGACCCCATAGACGGCAGCCCACCAGGCTTCCTCGTCCCTGGGATTCTCCAGGCAAGAACACTGGAGTGGGTTGTCATTTCCTTCTCCAATGCATGAAAGTGAAGAGTGAAAGTGAAGTTTCTCAGTCATGTCCGACTCTTAGCGACCCCATGGACTGCAGCCAACCAGGCTCCTCCGCCCATGGGATTTTCCAGGCAAGAGTACTGGAGTGGGTTGCCATTGCCTTCTCCAACGAGAATACTCTACACATACTGAAGTCAGATTTATTATATTCTTTGCAGCCACAGATGGAGAACCTCTATACAGTAAGCAAAAGTAAGACTGAGAGCTGACTGTGGCTCAAATCATGAACTCCTTATTGCCAAATTCAGACTTAAATTGAAGATCATGACACACATTATACCTAAAATAATATCTCTAGAACCTTTTGAATATAGCTAGTTAGATTACATGTGCACTAAATACAATGTTTTCCTGACCTGGCACCAGGATATTTGGTGCTGGACTGGATTTTATTTTCATGGGCCATTTTTTTTTTCATCCAAAACATTTTAAGACAGTATGGTCAATGTCAAAATAGTCACTCCTATTGTTTTCTTCAGGAGTCTTTCACTTGCCCCACAGTGAAATGTCTCCTCACCCCAAGCTGTTCCTCCTAAGAGAAGTTAAAAATAAAAAGAAAAGTCCTTATGAAGGAAGATTTTATTTGGGGAGGAAAAATAGGATCCCAGTAGTGTGAACTGTATAAACTGGCACTGCAGTGGTTCCTATAAATGATGGACTTAAATATGTGCCCAGAGGTCATAGGGAAATATTTGTTTTGTTTGTATAACTCAATGTTACCTAACTTTCAACATACCTCTTTCCTTTTAATAGTTAAAAGAATGACAAAGAAAATTTACTATCAACAATTATAATTTTAAAAGTTATTGCTTATAAAATATAAACATTTCCATACATCTCATCCTCTCTTTCCCTCTCCCATGTCTGTTTCTCCATTGTTTCCCTGTAAATAAATTCTTCAGTTTGACAGAAAACAGCAAAATTCTGTAAACCAATTATTCTTCAATAAAAAATAAATTAATTTAAAAAATAGAATCATTTATCTTATATATTTCAAATAAGAAACACAGCAAGGATAGTTACTATGGACCAGAAACCTGGAGTACTACTGTCCTTCTCCAACCTCCCATCAAAACCATTCCAATTGAGCTATACTCTTTTTTTTTTTTTTTTGAAATCCCTGTGATCTTTATCCAGGCTTCACATACCCTGCCTTAAGATTTCTTCACTTGCCTCCCATTTCTTAGATATAACCTTAAGTCTGGAAAACTGTATATTGTAAACTTTGTTCTTCTTTAATCTGGGTCAGGTGCCCCTCTTTTTAGCTGTCACAGCACTTGCCCCAATGCATTCTTCTTCCTGCATCATGTCTTTTCATGTCTTGGGATCCACCACAAAATTTTACCTCTAGGTATTTGCTGCAAGATTACCAGATCCACAAAGGCAGAGACTGGATTTTATTCACTTCTTCATCCCTTTCATCCGGCACAATCTGAGTACATATATTCAGTAAGTATTTAATAAATATAGGAATAGAAAAAAGGAAGATAGTTAAATAGAATTCATCCTTTAAGACTTCCTGTCCCTGTCCATATGGAGATTTTTCTGAATTTGACACTTATCGCCATTTTTTTGGCATAACTTTAAATTTCCAAGGTTGCTATACCTCATTATTCAATCAAGTACTAAACTAGGTACTGCTGTGAAGCAACTTGCAGATATGATTAGGTTAGTCATCAAGTGACCTTAAATTAGGAGTGGAGCCTACCTTATCCAGGTGGGCACAATGTAATCACGTATCTTATAAATAGGAGAGGATGGCCAAAGAACATCAGAGATGCATCAGACATAGAGGTAAGGGAGGTGCAGCAAATGGTAAGTGAAAAATATTCCAAAAACAAGAAAGTATTTGATGTATCATTGTTGGTTCTGAGATGTGGGCTCTCTGTGAGAATGAAAAACATGCTCTTCTGGTTGGCTGAGGTTTTTTTTTTTTTTTTTTTTTTTTTTTTTTTTAACTGTGATAGGCATTGGATTTTATCAAATGTTTGTTCTACAGTTACTAAAGTTATGTGATTTTTCTTCTTAATCTTGTTGATATGGTGGATTACATTATCCGACCTTTCAAATGTTGAACTAGTTTTACACACTTAGAATAAAAACAACTTGCTCATGGTAATTATCTTTGCCAGGTTTGATTTTAAAATATTTTGTTGATGAATTTGGCAGCTTTGTTTGAGATATCGACCTATAGATTTTCCCTTTTCATTTATTTTTATTTTTTTAAGATCTCCATAAGAAGTCTTTTATTAAGATAAATCACAGGTTTGTCAGTTTCTCCAGAAGGACTCTATTTTTAATTCCCAAGGAGAATCATAATAATAAAAATAAATTAACCTAGTAGGTTATTTTCTTTCTAATGGCACCTGTTTTTATTTTTATTATTTTATTATTTTTTTCTATTTTAAATTTTTATTTTTACTTTATTTTGCTTTAGAATACTGTATTGGTTTTGCCATACATTGACATGAATCCACCACGGATGTACATGAGTTCCCAATCCTGAAACCCCCTCCCACCTCCCACCCCATATCATCTCTCTGGATCTTCCCCAAGCACCAGCCCCAAGCATCCTGTATCCTGCATCAAACACAGACTGGCAATTCGTTTCTTACATGATAATATACATGTTTCAATGCCATTCTCCCAAATCATCCCACCCTCTCCCTCTCCCTCTCCCACAGAGTCCAAAAGTCCGTTCTATACATCTGTGTCTCTTTTGCTATCTCACATACAGGGTTATCATTACCATCTTTCTAAATTCCATATATATGTGTTAGTATACTATATTGGTGTTTTTCTTTCTGGCTTACTTCACTCTGTATAATAGACTCTAGTTTCATCCACCTTATTAGAACTGATTCAAATGTATTCTTTTTAATGGCTGAGTAATACTCCATTGTGTATATGTATCATAGATTTCTTATCCATTCATCTGCTTATGGACATATAGGTTGTTTCCATGTCCTGGCTATTATAAACAGTGCTATGATGAACATTGGGGTACATGTGTCTCTTTAAATTCTGGTTTCTTCAGTGTCTATGCCCAGCAGTGGGATTGCTGGGTCATAAGGCAGTTCTATTTGCAATTTTTTAAGGAATCTCCATACTGTTATCCATAGTGGCTGTACTAGTTTGCATTCCCACCAACAGTGTAAGAGGGTTCCCTTTTCTCTTTTTCCTTTCTACTTCAGCCTGATATTAGTAACAGGGTAACACTAACTTCATAAGGTGAGTTGGGAGTGACTCTTCTTCAGCTTTCTAGAAAAAAATATGTAAATTTGGAGTTAATTCCCTTTTAAATATTTCGTGGAATTCTCCTGTGAACCATCTGGGCCTGGAGATCTCCTTTGCAGGAGTTCTTTAATTGCAAATTCAACATCTTTAATGGTTAGAGGATGACTCCGAATGTCTGCTTAACCTTGGTTGAACTTCAGTAGTCTGAGTTTGTGGTTTGCAAGGAATTTGTCCATTTCTCCCCAGTTTCCAATTTATGTGTGTACCTACAGCTGTTCTTGACATTCCCTTATTATCCTTATTATGACGGCAGGATCCATAGTGATATTACTTTTTACATTCTTGATGTTGGAATTCAATGTTTTTAAAATTTTAAATTATTGGTCTCTTTAGATATCTGTCAGTTTTATTGATACTTGAAAAAACAGCTTTTCTGTTGATTCTTCTCTATAGCTCTTTATTTTCAATTTATTAATTTCTGTTCCTTTTGTTTACTTTCTTCTTGCATAGAATTTATTTTTCCCTTTGCTAATTTCTTGATGTGGGAAATTACTGATTTTTGATTATTCCCTTCTAATCTAAGGATTTAGTGTTAAAATTTTAACTCTGCATTGCTTTAGCTGTGTCCTATGTAATTTGACATATGGTATTTTCATTGTCATTAAGCTCTATGTATTTCTATTTTCCTTAAGAATTATTCTTTGACTCAGGGATTATTTATAACTGTTTAATTTTCAAGTCGTTAAAGAATTTTTTGACATTGTTGTCTTCCAGTTAGATTCCTCTGTGGTTGGGGAACATACATTGTATGTCTTTGGGATTTGTTGGTTGCTTTTTCTGATTTGTGTTGAGTTTATTTTTTCCTGGTTCTTGATTAATTTTTATTTTTATATCCTAACTTTGGGGGAATGTTGCTATAAACTGAATGTTTGTGTTGCCTGGAAGTTCATATGTTGAAACCAAATTCCCTACATGCTGTTATCTGGAGGTGAGATCTTTGGGGAGTTGGTGATTAGGACACAAGGGCAGAGCCTTGATGAACAAGATCTATGTCTTCATTAAAGAGGCCCCTGAGAGATTACTTACTCCTTCCTCCATGTGAGACACAGTGAAAGGACTGCTATCTATGACCCAGGTATGAGATCTACTGGTGCCTTGATCTTGGACTTCTGGCCTTCAGAACTGTGAGTAATTCTTCATGGCAAATAGATGGGGAAACAATGGAAACACTGACAGACTTTATTTTGAGGGGGCTCCAAAATCACTGCAGATGGTGACTGCAGCCATGAAATTAAAAAGAAGCTTGCTCCTTGGAAGAAAAGTTATGATCAACCTAGACAGCATGTTAAAAAGCAGAGACACTACTTTGCCAACAAAGGTCTGTCTAGTCAAAGCTATGGTTTTGCCAGTAGTTATGTATGGATGTCAGAGTTGGACTATAAAGAAGGCTGAGTGCCAAAGAATTGATGCTTTTGAACTGTGGTGTTGGAGGAGACTCTTGAGAGTCCCTTGGACTGCAAGGAGATCCAACCAGTCCATCCTAAAGGAAATCAGTACTGAATATTCATTGGACAGACTAATGCTGAAACAAAAACTCCAATATTTTGGCCACCTAATTGGAAGAACTGAGTCATCTGAAAAGACCCTGATGCTGGGAAAGATTGAAGGCAAGCAGAGAAGGGGACAACAGAGGATGAGATGGTAGGATGGCATCACCAACTCAATGGACATGAGTTTGAGTAAACTCCAGGAATTGGTGATGGACATGGAGACCTGGCATGTTGCAATTCATGGGGTTGCAAAGAGTCAGACATGACTGAGTGACTGAACTGATGCCATCTAATCTTTGATATCCTGTCACAGCAGTCTGAACAGACTAAGATGTTGAATTCCAATACTGTGGATCATATTTAATAGTGCCTCTTAGCAAGGACTTCCTCTGTCAAGATGTAGTGCAAGATTCTGGTGGGTGCATGGGTTCAACTTCCCTGGGTCTCACCAACACCTTTCCAGCAAATGTGGAGTCTTGACAAACAGCCTCATGATGCATGCATAGAGGTGGAAATTCAGCTTTCCCACTAGGATTACTGACCACCTCACAGAAGTTGGGGCCCAATTTACAATGTCTCATTCCTTGGTCCTTCTTTGTGGTGTAAGCTCAGTTGCACCCTGGGCTCATGCCACTGAGGGAGGGGGATGTAAAATTGTTAGCCTCACCTGGCAGCACTTCCTTATACCTTACTGATGCTGCTTGGCTGTAGGTGTTCAGTGTCCTACCCACTGACACAAGGGCAGGGAGAAGCACGGTCATGCTGAATCACACTGCCTCACACCATATTGTTCAGTGTGTCTGTTGCTTCCAGTTTAGTGTGGATGTTAAGTTCCCCATTGGGACTCACTGACACCAGCCTGTGGGGGGAGGCGAAATTGTGTCCACTCCCCTTACCACCTCCTTGAGTCTTGTTGCTGCCAACTGAGGGTGGAGGGTCAGCTACATGCTAGATCTGCTGAAACTTGGGATGGGTGGAGGGAAGAAGAGTGCTGATTGGCTGTGACTCACACATCATTGTGAAGTCTGCTTGTGGCTATGTGGGAGTTGAAGCTCAGCTTGCTTATCTGTGCTAACAGTGCCACCTAATTCTATTGGGTAGGTGATGAAAGAGCAGCTCCTTGCTCAGCTGCACCTATTCTAACTTAGGCGATCAATCAGACCATCGCCTGCCTCTAAGTGTGGGCTGGGTGATGTGATCTCCTCATGGTTTTACCAACACTACACCACTAGGGGAACAGGGACACTCACCAGCTTGTTTGTGCAGTTGTGTGTGTGTGTGGGGGGGGAATGTTGAGAATATGGATTTCCTCCTCAGGCCAGCTGAAACCAGAAAAGGGGCTGTGCATTTGCCATTGGTGTTTTGACTGGAGCCAGATGGGTATTGTTTAAAAGGCTTTCTGTTCTGAAGCCGTTGTTTTTCAAGTCCTTTGGCTTGGGGAAACAGTCTTTTTTAAAATCATTTTTATCTGTGCCTGTTGATGGCTTGGGTTGAAGGCTTCTTAGGTGCCGTGTTCAGGATACATGAAAACAATTACAAAACAGAACACACTACCGTGTCATTCCTCAAGTTTCAAGGTCCCTATGCAGTCTTTTTTCAACCTTTTAAAGACATTTAAAGCCTTCCATTTTCCTTTTGTTGTGGGATTTTTTAGTTGTCCAAGGGGAGACCTGGAATATGGGGATTTTTCATCTTGGCTAAAACCAGCTTGTCATAACTCCTGTCATAATCCTTGATTTTAATATCCCCATGGGTGATCTTCCCAATATACGTGACTTACTTTCTTCTTCACCAAAGGATCTTGTCCTCCAATCTGCCTTAGCCGCTCACTCCCATGTTAGTCTTCTTGAGAACGTCATTACCAATAAACTGAGAGCCCTCTATAAATTCCATTTCATAAATCTCAGTCTGTGACCAAGAACCCCTGTATTTTCAGGTCACCCTTTCTCTTACACACTTCCAACCATATTTAACCCTCATTGGGACCTCAAACCCATTGATCCTGCCACCTTTATCTTGTCCTTCACCTGCCCCATGTCCTTATCTTCTGAATACTCAGCTTCAGTTCCAAGGTCTGTCATTGTAATCACTTGCTTATACTCAACTTTCTTGTCCCTCTTGCCCTCTCTAGTCATCCAGGGAAAAAGCAAAACCCTCATTTTAACTTAGATTCTTCCCCACCTATATTCCTGCAGCTGAACGTGACTGTTGAAAAACACTTAAGCATACAATAGTTTTCACTTAAAATTCATAACACCTTTCCTCAGATGATTCTTTAATACTGCCTGGAAGTACTACCACCTTTCCATATTCCACTTCCTTTATGTATTCCTACCTAACCAAGAAAAGCCAAGCAATCAGAAGACAACTTCTACAATCCCCAACATCATTATCAACTACCTGCATCTGTGTCTACAGTTGACCTGTCTACCATAGTAAATATCATTCCCCTTCACCTAGTTGAGGACATACTTCCAGAAATTCCTCCCTTTCGAATTAGCTTTTGCACTACTGCATATTTCCTTCACCATAAAATATACTATTCCTGCCAAGTTTCCATAGCCTTTCTTTGGACCCTTTATCTCCCTCGACCTATTTCAATATTGTTCTGTTCCCCCTTAAAGTAAAACCTTTTGAAATGGTTATTTATACTTGCAGTTTCCAATGTCTCTTCCTCTTAAACTGACTGGAGTGGGATCAAGAGAGAAATCACTTGAGGTTTCTCTTGTTATGGAGATCAACAGTCTGTATTCACAATTCTTATTATGAAAGTTTTCAAACTTGTAGAAAAGTTCAAAGAATAATAAACATATGTGACCTAACTCATGTTGGACGAATGTTAACATTTGTAGTATTTGCATTGGAATTTTATTTATCTTAAAAAGTAGATACACATTTGAAACCTACTTTATTACCTTCCCCGATCCCTTTCTTCATCTCTGTCCAAATTAACCACTGTTCTGAAGCTAAGATGAGCATTCATATCCACATTTTTAAATACATGTGTTATATTGGCCATTATACATAGCACAAATAGTCCTATATTTGGTTTATGGCCAAAATTTGCATAAATGTGTTACTGGGTATTCTGCACATTAGATTTTTGCAAAAATGTTCAATTACTATGAAATTTGCCAATTATTTTCCTTTCATATATTATCCTTATCTGGTTTTGTATGGAGGTTGAATTAGCTTCATAAAATGAGTCTAGCAGCTCTTCAGTATCTCTGCTCTTAAACTCTATCCTACATAAATTATTTATCCTTAGAATGCTTGCTAACAATAGTATGGTGCTTTATTAGTGATTTTTGAATACTAATGAAATTTTAAAATGATTATAGGTCTCTGGATTTTCTGTTTGTCCTTGAGTCAGTGTTAGTAATTCATCTTTTTCTAGAAAGCAGTTTGTTGTTCTCTTGCTGCTCTTTCCTAGATGTCTCTTTATTATAAGGACAAACTATCAGGGCTACTCCTGAGAACCCTTTACCTAAGTAATTTTTTGTCTTCCTATTCCCCTCCTACATTTTCATCACTTAGGTATTTTTAGCTTTTTGCTGTTTGATCTTTAAAAAAAAAAAAAGCCTTTGTATATATTTATTGGAAATCTGTAATTTCCATTAATATCTTTTATAAAGTTGAGTTTTTAAAACTTTATATTTTGTTGTAATATTGTTAATTAGGGCTTCCCAGGTGGCAGTAGTGGTAAAGAACTCATCTGCCAATGCAGGAGATGTAAGAGACACAGATTCAACTCCTGGGTTGGGAAGATCCCCTTGAGGAGGGCATGGCAACCCACTCCAGTATTCTTGCCTGGAGAATCTCTTGGACAGAGGAGCCTGGTGGGCTATGGTTCACAGGGTCACAAAGAGTTGGACATGACTGAAGTGACAGTATGCATACATGCATTGCAGATTAACAATGTTGTAATAGTTTCAGATGAACAGTGAAAGGACTCAGCCATACATATACATGTATCCATTCTCCCTCAAACTCCCCTCCCATCCAGGCTGCCAAACAACATTGAGCAGAGTCCCATGTGCTGTATGGTATAGGTCCTTGTTGGTTTTCCTTTTTAAATATAGTAGTGTGTACATGTTCAGCCAAACTCCTTAACTATCCTTTCCCTCTGTCCTTCCCACTGCTTCCTCCCACTACCTCAATGATAAGTTCATACTCTGAGTCTTTCTGTTTTGTAAATAAATTCATTTGTATAATTTTTTAGATCCCACATTTAAGGGATGCCATATGATATTTCTCCTTCTGATTGACTTCACACATTATGACAGTCTCCAGGTCCATCCATGTTGCTGCAGATGGCATTATTTCATTCTTTTTTAATGGTTAAGTAATATTCCATTGTACAATTGTACCATATCTTCTTTACCTATTCTGCAGTTGATGGACTTTTACATTACTTTCATGTCTTGGCAGTTGTAAACAATGCTGCAAGGTATGTTGGAGTACGTGTATCCTTTTGGATCATGTTAATTTTTATTGGGCTCATCACTGGTTAATTGAAAAGTTTTCTATCAGATATAACATGACTAAGTTTTCTGGTTTAACAGTGAATGATTTGTACTTAACCTCTGATATATAGAGAAACAAATGCATATGTGGATAATAATTAAAACAAAATTATCTACATATATAATATAAAATTGGTCAGCATCACTATCAATTTGTGCAACTTGGATTAAGATACAATCAAGATCTTTTCACTATGGAAATGGAAAAAGTAAATACATGATGAAAATGTAGTTAAACACCTTAATGTACATTCATATCATCGTTTCAGATGGTAATTTACTTAAACATTTGTTATAGAAATGTACCTTCCAAAATATATGTACCTTCCAAAATATATCACAAGAGAATAATTGGAAGAGATAAACAGCTTATGCTATTTATTTAATGAACTGAAAAAATTGAATATAGAACAAATTAAATTTTAAAAACATTTTCACTCTACAATGATATAGAACTGTTAAATTACTCATTATTAAGGTTATATGGAAAAATGGAAAAATGTTCATGAAATGCTATTAATATTGAGCGTATTTATCTTTTTATATTCTTACAATTATATATATACACATATATGTGTGTGTCTCTCTCTATATATATATCTCAAGCGAGAGAGAAAAACAGCATATGAATAAAGTCTAGATGTATGGCAGTGGAAATAAAAGTTGTATTGGGTAGAAGGGATTATCAGTACTTTGGTAGGGACTGCCACTTAATATTAAGAGTTGCCTTAATTAAATTTTGGGCTGTTGGCCAACCAAGAAGTGAGATTTTTAGTTCAGTCTTCATTGAGCCTCTAAGAGGCTTAACTTCAGGTACAACTCAAGTTTTTATTTTTAGATAATTCTATATTTAAAGCAAAACCTATTTCTGTACTCTTTGCAGTTAGAACAATCTGTCAAGTCTATTCTTGAGCCATTAACATACTGCCTTAATTATTGCAGCTTTGTAATAAATTTTAATATCTAGTAGAGTTGATGGGCCCAGTCAGTCTCCTTTCTCAAAATTTTGCTGGGTAAGCTCTAATGTTTATTTCCACATAAATTTTACTCTCATTTTTTCAAGTTCCCAAATTGTTTAAATTTCAAGTGCTATTGCATAAAATTTATAGTTTAATTTGGAATAATTGGCACTATTACTATGTTGTATCTCCCAATCCAAAAGCAAAATATGTTTCTCTATTTATTCATGTCTTCTCTTCTGTCTTAATTAAGTTTTATAGCTTTCTTCAGTACAGTTTATGCATTTCATATTGAGTTTACTTCTGTATGTTTCACATTTGTTTCTTTAGAAATTAGAGGTTTATTTAATTTTTAAGCTATCATTTATCAATTGAAAGACTAATGATTTCTGTGTATTGGTTAGGACAGTGACCTTGATGAACACTTTTGTTGTAGTAGACTTAGGACTTGTCTTTCAGCGCATTCAAAGAATAAACTATCTGTAAGTGATATTAATTCATTTTTTTCCTAATTTTTCATACTTTAAATTTAATCAGTCCTTGATCCCTTGATCTCAGTAAAATACTGTTGATTGCTCAAGTCACTGAATTGTAGGACACATGTTATTGATGTCACCACAGAGTGGCCATTATGTAAGCAGGCCATAGTTGTGTTAGAGTAGGCCAGACAAGCCTGGGTTTATGGCCAAGGATTTCTGAAACCCTGTACTGCACATAAAATCTAAAATCTTATTGCGATTTTTCAATAGAGATGAAAAGTACACTGGACATGTCAGTTTAACATTTTTTTTTAATTTATTTTTTATTTTACTTTACAATTCTGTATTGGTTTTGCCATACATTGACATGAATCCACCATGGGTGTACATGTCCTCATTTTCAAACTAGTAAAAACAAAAGCTTAGTGAAATGTTAATAGATTAAAAATTGTGTAGTGAAACTTCAACATGACCTCAATAGCACAGGTAGCAAAAGCAAAATGAATTAACTAGGAGCACATCAGCCTTATAAACTGCTGAGCATAAGGGGAAAAAAAATAGAGTGAAAAGGTAGCCTATGAAATGGGAAAAAATGTTTGCAAACCATGTCTGATAAGAGACTAATATTCAGAATCTATAAAGAACCCCTACAACTCTAAGAAATCAAATAACCCAATTAAAAGTATGGCAAAGGGATTGAATAGACATATGTCCAAAGAAGATATGCAAATGGATAACAAGCACATAAAAATATGCTCAACATTATTAAGCATCAGGGAAATAAAATCAAAATCACAATGAGATGACCTCGGACACACCAGACATTAATGGATAAATGGATAAAGAAAATGTAGTATATACAAACACTGGGATGTTAGTCTTAAATCTTGTCACATGTGACAATATGGATGAACCTTTAGAACATTATGCTAAGTGGAATAAAAGGACAATCACAAAGGGACAAGTACTGTATGAATCCCCACCTAGGAGGCATCTAAAGTAGTAAAATTATGGAAACAAATTAGGATGGTGGTTGCCAGGGACTAGGTAGAGGGGGATATAGGGAATTGTTCAATGGATATAGAGTATCCATCTTGCAAGATGAAAATTCTTGATCTATTGTACAATAATGAGCATATTTAACAATTTAATGTACAAGTAGAAGTTTTTAAAAGTGTAAATTTGTGTTTTTACCACAATAAAAAAGAATGCAGTGAAAGAAGATCTTTTTATGGAGGAATAGAAACTTTCCCCCATATAATTAATTTTGAATTCATTGGTGGGTTTTTGTTTCTTTAATTAATGGCCAGATAGACAAATGGAACCCATAAGAAAGGGAGGTAGCCATCTGCACTGACAAAAAGAAAAGAAACATGAATTTCAAACATTGTTTTCACTATGATTAAAAAATATTCATGGATTATTAAACACAATGAACCAATTCCTCTAGAAATGATCTTCTCTTGACTAAAGTGATGTCATACTCAAGATTTTTCAATTTCATAAAACGTTTATCTATCTTGCACTGTTTTTTTTTTTTTTTTAACTCACTATTGAAATGCTCCAGGGCTACACCTTGATCCCTCTTCATACTTTGGGCTTTCTATCCTTAAGTGATCTGTGTATCTCCGTTGCTTCAGCTACCGTCTATATACTAATAAATACCTAAAGTTATATCTTGTGCTTTATCTCTTTACTGAGTTACAGATTGAAATCCAAAAGGCTTCTCAGAGGTCTCCACTTGGACTTTTTAATAGGGATCTCAGAAATCTACCCAGTTAATAAAGCCAGAAATCTGACTCATCCACTATTTTCAGTCTCTCTTATTGTCTTATCAAGAAATCATATTTACTCTATTTCCCAACCTCACCTTCTGTCATCTCTCTCCTCAGTGTCAATATACTAGTTCAAGCTGTAATGGTTCAAATCTAGACTGGTCAATCTGCTCATGCTGGTGTACCATCATTAACTACTTCAGTTACTCCTTTATCACTACCCATCTCCCACTGTCATTATTCTCTACCACTGCAATCCATCTGTTGTCTTCACAGTAATTGTTTTTATTATCTCTCTCACTGGGTTTTCAGTTTTGTATGGATAGAATCTACATGTGTCTTGCAAAGCATTAAAGCCTCAACATCTAGCCATTGTGCCTGGATCATAGTAAGTGTTAACTGAACAGTTGTTGACTTAAAACAATAAATATTTGAGTACTTAACAAGATTATAACAACTGTGGGTGGTACTTCATATGTTATCTTCACCATAATACTCTGAAGTAATTATTTCTTTCCTGTTTTAAAATGAGTTAACTGCAATTTATTTCATATGGCCACAGCCATACAGCTATAAAAGAGAATCTTGGAATTTAGACTTATTTCTGTCTAGATGCAAAGCATTTTAGAATGTACCACACTGCTATAGGATAAAACACTGAAATGAAGTGAAGTCGCTCAGTCGTGTCTGACTCTCTGCGACCCCGTGGACTGTAGCCTAACCAGGCTCTTCCCTCCATGGGATTCTCCAGGCAAGAGTACTGGAATGGGTTTGGCATTTCCTTCTCCGGGGATCTTCCCGACTCAGGAATCGAACCCAGGTCTCCTGCATTCCAGGCAGACTCTTTAACCTCTGAGCCACCAGGGAAGGTTCTGGTTTGGCATCTACCATCATATAATTTTTTGGAATCTTGGGCATGATGTGTAATCTTTCATTTGTAAATGATATGACCAACAAGGGATTAATATGCAAAATACATAAACAACTCATACAACTCAATATTAGAAAACAAACATCACAAAAAAGAGCAGAAGACCTGAATGGGTATAGCCTTCCAAAATGCTATACTACTTTAAACTCCTATCAACATTTTTTTGAATCAAAGTACTTTATTAATAATGTTATTTTCTAGGATTTGAATGTTGCATCATCGATCTAACAATCTATAGAGTCACTTTTGTTTCTGGTTTTGGATGCAAATTTTTATTCCAGCATTGTTATTTGGCTTGGTTGAACTCTTCTGATACCCATTTTTCTTTAATATTCTGTACCTTGAAGTGACTTTTTTTCCCATTAGTCTCTTACACATTTTATTTCATTTTTTCACTTGCTTATCTAAGTTGCTTTTTTCTTGATTTAAAGTGATTATACAAAGCAGATGGTCACTAAAATGTCCTTATTAGATGAAGTTTTTCTCAAGCATAGGTTTGTTTCCTTTATCCCTTGGCTATGAATTTTTTTTGAAAGGTTCATTATTTGTCGTTTCTCTTTCATTAGTTTTGAAATAATCAGTTTTATTCACATCTATAGTTTTCCATTAAACAATACAGATTATCTCTCTTTGATTACCCTCAGGTTCCACTTGAGTGCTCCTAGCATTCTTTCTCTTTGCTATTACATTGATGTTTTTCTTGAGATACTTAGCTGTTTACCATTATTTAGTGGCCTGGTACTGCTAGATTGAGGGGGAGGTAGCTTATTTCCCTCTATTGCCTGGTTATCTGATTCTACAAAGGTATATTAACTTTGGGGGCCCAGCTATCTAATTCTACACAGGAATAGTAATGTCTGAATATTTAGAGTCTATAATTTTTCCCCTGAAGAAAATCATGAAAGACAAACTACAGTACAGATGGCCCTTTTCCCAGGATTTATCCTGTCGATATGTTTGCAGGAGAAGCTTGAGAATACTGTGAGACATATCCTATATGTTCTGCTGCTTATTCCACTGCATTTCAAGAACAAAAAGGGGAGAAATATTAATGGTCATGATGGAGGTGAAGAGGAAGAAGACCCTTGTATGCCTCTTTAGAAATCAGTTCTGATGTCCTCAGTCAATGGAATGTGTATTTTATGGAATATAACTGGGAATCTCTTCCTATCTTCTTACCTGTTGTCTTGTATTATGTATGAGTTCCCCATGCCTATTTTGTGTAATTTTTTTTTCTGGGATTATCAGGACCTGAATTAATATTCTTGAAATATGGAAGTGCTGTTTGTTTGTTTGTTTGTTTTAACAGCTGGTTGGTACCAGTGGTTCTCTGCACATCTCAACTAATACAGTAACTCTAAGTAATTTTTAATTTTTATTCTTGGCAGTGAAATATTTTCTTTTCAATAATAATAAATTGTTGTTGTTGTTTGGTCATTAAATCCTTTCTGACTCTCTGTGGCCCCAAAGATAGTAGCATTCCAGGCTCCTCTGTCCTCCGCATCTCCCAGCCTTGCTTAAATTCTTGTCCATTGAGTCAGTGATGCTATGTAACCCATTTCATCCCCTGCTGCCCCCTTCTCCTTTTGCCTTGAATCTTTCCCAGCGTCAGGGTCTTTTCCAATGAGTCAGCTCTTTGCATCAGGTCACCAAATTTGTTGGATCATCAGTCCTTCCAACAAATATTCAGGGTTGATTTCCTTTAGGATTGACTGGTTTGAGCTCCTTGCATTCAAAGGGATTCTCAAGTGCCTTTTCCAGCACCAAAAATTGAAAACATCAGTTCTTTGGCACTCAACCTTCTTTATGTTCCAATTCTCATATGCATACATGACTACTTGAAAAACCATAGTTTTAACTATATATGGTCCTTTCTTGGACAAGTGATGTCTATGCTTTTTAATATGCAGTCTAGATTTCTCATAGCTTTCCTTCCTAGGAGCAAGGATCCTTTAATTTCATGGCTGCAGTCACCATCTACTGCAGTGATTTTGGAGCCAAAGAAAATAAAATCTACCACCGCTTCCACCTTTCCCCCTTTATTATTTGCCATGAAGTGATGGGACCAGATGCCATGATCTTAGAGGCCATCTAGTCAAAGCTATGGTTTTTCCAATAGTCATGTATGGATGTGAGAGTTGGACTATAAAGAAAGCTGAGTACAGATAAATTGATGCTTTTGAACTGTGGTGTTGGAGAAGACTCTTGAGAGTCTCCTGAAATTCAAGGAGATCCAACCAGTCCATCCTAAAGGAAATCAGTCCTGAATATTCGTTGGAAGGACTGATGCTAAAACTGAAACTCCAATACTTTGGCCACCTGATGTGAAGAACTGACTCATTGGAAAAGACCCTGATGCTGAGAAAGATTGAAAGTGGGAGATTTTTTGAATGTTGAGTTTCAAGTCAACTTTTTCACTCTCCTCTTTCACCATCATCAAGAGGCTCTTTAGTTTCTCTTTACTTTCTGCCATTAGAGTGGTATCATCTGCATATTTGAGGTTGTTGATATTTCTCCCAGCAAACTTGATTCCAGCTTGTGATTCATCTAGCCCAGCATTTTGCGTGATGTACTCTTCATTTAAATTAAATAAGCATGTCATCTATCATCACAGATGTAGGTCAAATTTAGGATTTTGGAAAATAGTAGAGTTATAATAACAAAAATTTCCATAATATTTGGTATTATTTGGCACTGTTCTATGGTTTCCCAGGTGGTACTAGTGGTAAAGAACCCACCTGCCAATAAGAACACAGTTTTGATCTTTGAGTCAGGAAGTTCCCTTGGAGGAGGGCATGGCAACCCACTTCAGTATTCTTGCCTGGAAAATTCCATGGACAGAGGAGCCTGGCAGGCTACAGTCCATAGGGTCACAGAGTCAGAGATGACTGAAGTCACTTAGCATGCATGCATGGCACTATTCTAAGCAATTTGCAAACCCTAACTCATTTCATCTTTGTATTAACCCAGTAGGATAGGGGCTATTTTAACCTGTTACATAAGGGTAAGAAAATCAAGGCAGAGAAATTCAGTAGTGACTGTGAGATTTGAACCCAGGCACTCTGGCTTGACTTTGTACTTAACCATGACATTTTGGTGCCTCCTGAAATCAAAACTGAGCTGTTGACATAAATCATTGTTGAATCTTGTTACCTTATCATTAATTAAACAAATTGGACTTAGTTTTTGTACTACCTTTTTATATTACTTGCATGTTTATTCACTAAACATCACAAAATAATATGTATTATCATCTATATAATAATATAGAGATCTGAACCCAGTAGAAAACCATGATCCATAACCCTGACTCCACAGCACCCAAGATATTGTCAATGGATATGTCTTCTTTCTTGATCCCACTTTAATGGATCTTGTTTCAATATCCCTTTTTAATATTCTTGCTTCTGATATCAAAATACTAACATATACTCTTTTTTACTGTACTATCATGGCATCACATTAATAAAGAGATTTATATAGTGACATGGTTTATATAATGCTTTCATTTTACATTTTTTACATTTTTGTTCTTCATAAGAACACTGATAGATGGTCAGACATCTGTGATGTCTTTTCAGGAGAAGGCAATGGGTTAGCATTTGAACTAAGAGTTGGACTAATTTCACTTGGCATATCCTTGTGCAATATCTTTTCCACAATAACTGGTTGGCTGTCTTCACAGCTTTCCTTTTCACCTCTTCTCTCATGGAATGGAATGGCATAGCCTTGTTTACTTTGTGTATTAATATTTAAGTAATCATGTAGGAGATATACTTCAATGTTTGATTTATTAATTTTATGTTTTAAAGTACATTTTATTTATAGCATATTATTTGGCCACAGGTCAAAGTACCTTGTGTGTGGGTAATGTTCATGAAATACATGAATGAGTAAGTGAGTTGATGTATGAATGAATGGCAGTTCAAATTGTTATCATACATGCTTTTCAGCTAGTGCTAAGTATTGAAGGAACTCAAATCACTATCACCTCTTGAAGTGTTCACTCAAGCTTTTGATCAGCTACCTCAGTTGTTTCCAAGTTTTGGAATTACCTTTGTTTCTTCTATCCAAATTGCTCTGTTTTAAAAATTGAAGTATACAAGATTTAGATATATCTATAGTACCACACAATGTCAACGACACTGTCATTTGTACACTATCTACTCAAATGATCTGGGTGACCTTTTTATTATTGTATATGATCCCACTAAAATAAGGTTAGATGCATATATATGGAATTTAGAAAGATGGTAATGATAACCCTGTATGCAAGACAGCAAAAGAGACACAGATGTATAGAACAGTCTTTTGGACTCTGTGGAAGAGGGCGAGGGTGGGATGATTTGGGAGAATGGCATTGAAACCTGTGTAATATCATATGTGAAACGAATTGCCAGTCCAGGTTCAATGCATGATACATGATGCTTGGGGCTGGTGCACTGGGATGACCCAGAGGGATGGTATGGGGGGGAGGTGGAAGGGGGTTTCAGGATGGGGAACAAGTGTACACCCGTGGCAGATTCATGTTGATGTATGGCAAAACCAATACAGTATTGTAAAGTAATTGGCCTCCAATTAAAATAAATAAATTTATATTAAAAAGTAATAAAATAAGGTTAGAAATTATGCCCAGCGTTCTCAGGAATTTGTATAGCACTTCAACAGAATACAAGGTATAGCTGCTGACAGAGTGTGCTTCTGACCATAACTGGTTAATAGTAATCTGTGAAGAATGCTTTCGGATAGCTCAAAATGTAACACAAAAGTAAACTTCATAGAAAAAGCCAGGATTTTAAAAGTTCTGTATTGCTGGCAATTTAGGCAAGGGCCAAAGGAGATTTTAATCTAACTTCCAAGAGCGTTCTTGAGATGGAACTCAAGCTATAGGTACATGTGATTTAGATATATATTTCTCAATGAAATATTATCCTTGATTATATGTAAATCACGAAGAAATTCTTTATCTTTAGTGAAAGTTGCTCAGTGTTGTCTGACCCTTTGTGACCCCATGGACTGTAGCCTGAGAGCTCCTCTGTCCATGAAATTCTCCAGGCCAGAATACTGGAGAGGTAGTCATTCCCTTCTCCAGGGGATTTTCCCAACCTAGGAACTGAACCCAGGTCTCCCACATTGCAGACAGATTCTTTACTATCTGAGCCACCAGGGAAGCCCTTAGATAAAAGATTAGGAAGTGAAAATGTCTAATTTCTTCATTTTTAGTTACTACTTATGTCTGACTCTTTGCTACCCCATGGAGTGTAGTCCACCAGGCTCCACAGTCCATGGGATTTTACAGGCAAGAATACTGGACTGGGTTGCCATTCCCTACTCTAGTGGATCTGCCCAACCCAGGGATCAAAGCCTGGTGTCCTGCATTGTAGGCAGATCCCTTACCCTCTGAGCCACCAGGGAAGCCCAGAATGAAATCTGTGAGTGTGGCCATTGCCAACTTTGCTTTCCATATCTGCTATTGCATACAAGAGATGTTAAATTCTTCCACACTATGTTAACTTTTTTGTATCTATTCCATTTTTTGCCAAACACTCCTAATAAATAATAGTGTTAAAGCTATTGAATCAAGGCAAATTAAAAATTAATTTACTGTTGATGGGTTATCACTATATATGCTTGAGATAACCTGTCACTCTATACCCAGCCTCACCCTATACCCAGCCTAGAAGTTCCAGCATTATATTGAATGATTCTCCTACCTTACTCTGGATTTGTAATGTTTGAGTTTGAAGTAAATAAAAATCAATGGATTTGTAGTTGGCTGATACTGACTCATCAAGCCATCGTTTTCCCAGCTGAAAAATGGGGCTATTTATATCACAAGATTTTTGAGAGGAAAATAAGTATCAAGAATAACTTAAGCTCTAAAGTGCTATGAAAATGTGATATGTCACTATTTAAAAATTAAATGGTAATAAGATACCTTTAACTCCTCCAAATCAAAGATTTCATATTTTTGAAAGAAATCTTATCAAGTTTTTTTAATCATAACATTATTTTATAATACAAGTAGGTTCCACTTATACCCCTATATTTATAAATCATATTGATATCATCTGATTATTTAGAATATAGTGGTGTAGTATGAGTTGCTAATCAACCACTTGTCTTGATGGTTGTGAGTTCAGTCTCTAGATTCCAGGAGAACTTGTGTTCAAGTTCTAGCTCAGCATTTCTCATCTTTGTAACCTTGGGGAAGTTATTGCATCCACCTTGAACCTCGCCTTTTTCATTTGTAAAATAGGACTTATAGTAGAGTAGTTTTATGTCTTGATATCATGCAGGCAAACTGATTCAATACCTTAATCATAGTAAGTGCTTCATAAATGTTATTAATTTCTTTTACATTTGGATTAAGAGGGAGAAAAGTTTCGTGTTGAAGATGACAATCAAACAAAGGCTCACTATTTCAAGACTTACATTTCCTTTTCTGTCTATTCAATACAAAATTTTATTACTTATGAGAAAACTATGGGAAAAGGGATGAATAACTTACACATCATGGAATAAAATTATATAAAATTTAATTTGCATTTGATAAACATTAAAAAGCCATTATTCAATTAGTCAATAAAATATTTAGTTCAAGTTTTGAGGATATACTGTGTGCCGTGGATGACTTTAGCCACTGGAGATAGAGAAGTAGATAAAACAAGTGCCCCTTTTCAAATAACTTGAATTCTAGTGGTGGCATATGACCAAATTAAAAGTTAACACAGTTAATAAGATGTCAATTACTAGAGAAAAAATTTAAGCAGGTAAAGGGAAGTTATAGAATGCTTGGGGCTGGATGCTGTTTTTTAATTGCACTGAGTCCATCCCTCACTAGGAAGGTGAAATTTGAGCAGAGTCCAAAAGGGAGTGAGGAGGCTTATGCCTGGGGGAGAGCACTCTAGTTAGAAGGAACAAGTGCAAAGGCTCTGTGTTGAGAATACTCTGGAACCTTGGAGAAATGCAATGACTGATGGTCTTGGAGTGGACCAAGCAAGGGATTCAGGTATCTTAGCAGGCAAGAATAGAATACCAAGTATAGACAACTTTTCATGAGTTTGCCATAAAAGGGGGCAGAGAAAGCAATGACTGGTGAGTGAAGTTAGGTCAAAAGAACTTTCTTTTTAAGTAATTGTAGAAGAAATAATTGAACTTTCTCATGCTTATGGGAATGCTCCAGTGAAGAAGAAACATAGGTGTGGACAGTGAAGAAAAAAATGTGGCAAGTGAGGTTCTGGGTAAGCAAGGAAAGATGTAGTATAGTGTGCTAGCAGAGGAAGGATTTTATAAACAAAGATACTTGAAGGTACCAAATATCTAAGATGGGCAGGAAAGAGGTCACACCCATTTGTAACCCTCTAAACTCTGCTAGTTGCTGGAGGATGAGGCAGTTTGACTGCATTCTAATAGATGGTTAGGAATTTACCATCTTGAGAAATCTTGGAAAGAATATCCTAGACAAAAGGGATACCCTGTGGAAAGATATGGAGATAGGAATGAACATCATGTTTTGGAGGAAATACAATCTCTGAAATGCTTGAAGAAATAATATGGATGGGAAAGTGGCAGGAGACACAACTATAAGAATAGGCAAGGTCACAACATATAGGGAACTGGACATTTTCAGAAGTTTAAAAAAGACACCCCTGTTTGTCTTTCAACAAAACTCATCATTGAAATAACATACATTTCTATTTGTAATGTTATCTTTGGAATTCAGCACTTTGTTTTTCTGGTAAGTATTGTGTTATTTCATAGCATATTATGAGTATTAGTCTTGAGATCAGATGTATATGGGTTGAATCTAAGTTCTATCACTACCTGTGAGAGCAGTGAGTCTCTGTATTTTCTCATCTGTAAAATGAGAAAAAGTATAGTTCCAGTAAAACCTATATTATAGACTTTGAGGAATTAAGGGGATTCTGCATATAAAGCCTGAGGCAGTTCCTGGCCCATAGGAAATGATATAAATGGTTCTTACTATGTCTAACACCTATACTTCAGTAGCAGTAAACACATCAATCACATGCTTAGCTTCAGTGTGGACTCCTTAGGTGCCTTTATTTCAGTGGGTATCACCATGTTTTTGATTTAAAAGATATTACTACCTAAAGACCAGTAAAGCCAAGTTGCCATTCTGCAATTACACAAAATAAATGGGACCAAATATCTGAAGTTATTCATTTAATTCTCAGTTTGTTCATGAGTTATGTTCTCTCAAAGTGTAGTATTTTTAACTGGAGTTGTAACCACATCAATAAAATTGAAGAAATCTGGATCATCAATGAAAAAACTCTGTTCTGACTAAAAAATTTTTTTGATGATGGTCATTGCCATAAAATTCTAGGTGCACTATTTTTGACACGTTTGATACATCAATTCTGCTACTGCTTCTAAGTCGCTTCGGTCATGTCTGACTCTGTGCGACCCCATAGACAGCAGCCCACCAGGCTCCCCCATCCCTGGGATTCTCCAGACAAGAATACTGGAGTGGGTTGCCATTTCCTTCTCCAATGCAGGAAAGTTAAAAGTCAAAGTGAAGTCGTTCAGTCGTGTCTGACTCTTAGCGACCTCATGGACTGCAGCTTACCAGGCTCCTCTGTCCATGGGATTTTCCAGGCAAGAGTACTGGAGTAGGGTGCCACTGCCTTCTCCACATCAATTCTAGTTGCCCTCAATACAAATGCTAGTGATAATGTGCTATGCCACTGTGAGCTGCCAAAACTGCAGAACTAAATACAGTTGCTAGGACTTATATTTTGATAATTCATGCATCAAATCCAAGCTCAACTAAACGACAGGAGATAATCAATTAGAAATGATCCACAAAAAGTGCTTTATTTTTACATGAAAATGGAAGGGTAGTGAAAGTGTTAGTTGCTCAACTATGTCCTACTCTTTTTGACTCCATGGACTATAGCTTATCAGGCTTTTCTGTCCATGGAATTCTCCAGGTAAGAATACTGGAGTGACTAGCCATTCCCTTCTTTAGGGGATCTTCCCAACCCAGGGATTTAACACATATCTCCTGCATTACAGTCAAATTCTTTACCATCTGAGCCACCTTGACATACCCTCATTTTTTTTATTATAAGCATATTTTATTTACTCATGTGACTTTGCATGTTTGGATTATAACATTCCTACAAAACTTATTTCCTCAGTTTTCACAAATGAAAATAAGTGCTGCTTGATACTATAAAATAGGTAAAAAACTTCATATCAAAAAGGATTTTCAGTTGTCAGTACTGTTGGGTTGGCCAAAAACTTTGTTCAATTTTTTTCATATCAGCTTACGGAAAAACCTGAATAAAGTCTTTGTCCAACCCAATCAAAAAACTTACCTTAAACTGATACCATAATAGGTATATTCCAAAAGCCTACTGAAAAGGAAAATATACTTTCATGTATCTTAATTATTAATTTTTATTAATTTTGACTTTATTGGCAGTATTAGATATTATATAGACAGTGCTTAATGTCAGAGTAAAATATTAAATCTAATGCTCATATTTAGACCTTTTATTCACTTTTAACATTTTGATGCTCACATGCCATATCTTTAATACATCATTCCAGAATCCTTATGGAAATAGTGTAAATATTGCTTGGATAACCTTGGTAGAAAGCACATTTTTCTTCTGGGAAATTAGAATATCATAAGTCTCTTCTGGAAAATTAGAATATCATAAGTCTCAAGCATTTCAAAATCTCATTCTCCTTGATTATTCAAATATCACCTATAATAATTAGGCAAACTCATGTATATATTCTTTCAATCCCTTGAGATATGATTTGAGTAGGCCAAGAGATGCCTTAAGAAGAGCTCTGTACCATCTTACAATCTTTTTAACCATCTTTAAGGTTTTTTCTTTCAGTACACTTTGCTTAATATAGAATGCCAGATTAAAATAGGAAGTGATGTGTTTCTACTTTGCTTGCCTCCCACCAGAACAATACCATCAGCTCCAAGCAAAGGCATTTTCCTTGTTTGGCAAATGAGATTGCCCTAGTAGATTATATAGAGCAAGATTAAAACAAAGGCCAATGCCTTGGGAACATCATTGTTTAAGAATTGTGAAAATTCCACATAAAAGATGTAGAGATGAAAGAGAAGTAGCAGGGACTGAAAAAGCTGACTTTTCGTCATAAGGAGTCAGAATATTTTTGGCTTTAAAGGCCAGGCAGTAAATACTTTACCCTTCACAGGCCCATTATAGTCTCTGCCACAGCTATTCAACTCTGCCATTGTAGCACAAACAGTCATGTATGATATAGGAACAATAGGTATGGCTGTGGGAATAAAACTTTAAACCCAGGTTGAATTTGACTGTGGACTATCGTTTGCTAAATTCTAAGATAGTGAACTTAAAGTGATATTAGAGAAAATCCTAGTTGTCCCTAAATGTGCCTCTTCACTTCATTTACTGGTAGAAACCTTGATTTTTTCTTTTTCTATGTAGCTATCCAGAATAAGTACTACATTTTAGACTATTTTCAACCTAAATGTGAACACATGACTTTTTGATAACTGAATGTACATAAAAATATAATGAGAGAGATGGTATGGGGAGGGAGGTGGGAGGGGGGTTCAGGATTGGGAACTCATGTACACCTGTGGTGGATTCATGTTGATGTATGGCAAAACCAATACAGTATTGTAAAGTAAAAAAAAAAAAAAAAGCCAATAAAATGAATTTTATTCTCAGTAAAAAAAAAAAATGTAATGAGAAATTTTATAGACATGTCCTCAAATGGAGAAAGCACAACCTTATTTGCCCAACCTTCTTCATGCAGGTGCAATGTGGACGTAATGGCTAGAACTTAAATAGCTGACTTGAATCAAGACTTTGAATTCATGGGTTTAGATTTGGAGTATAACTACCTATTGAATAATTTATATGAGATAAACTGGCATAAGACATTTTTGTTGTTATTGTCTGGGTCACCTGAAGCAGAATCTAAGCCAAACAAAACCAACAACTACTCATTATAAATGCATTATTTCATTATATTCATTATAATGCAAAATAAATATGGAGGGTAAACAGCTGGCTTGATCCAAGGCTTGCCATGTGTATAGCAGGTGCATCGAGAGTGTAACAGGGCAAGGAAGTTAAAGAGGATATCTGTGTGTGTGTATGCATGCATGTGCACATGCACAGGAGGAAGTCAGAAATTTTCTTACATTTTGTTCTTCACAAATTTTCAGTTCAGTCACTCAGTTGTGTCCGACTCTTCATGACCCCATGGACCACAGTATGCCAGGCCTCTCTGTCCATCACCAACTCCCGGAGTTTACTCAAACTCATGTCCACTGAGTCGATGATGCCATCCAACCATCTCAACCTCTGTTGCCCCCTTCTCCTCCTGCCTTCAATCTTTCCCAGCATCAGGGTCTTTTCAAATGAGTCAGCTCTTCGCATCAGGTGGCCAAAAGATTGGAGTTTCAGCTTCAACATCAGTCCTTCCAATGAACACTCAGGACTTATCTTTAGGATGCACTGGTTGGATCTCCTTGCAGTCCAAGGGACTCTCAAGAGTCTTCTCCAACACCACAGTTCAAAAGCATCAATTCTTCAGTGCTCAGCTTTCTTTATAGTCCAACTCTCACATCCAAACATGACTACTGGAGAAACCATTAGCCTTAACTAGATGGACCTTGTTGGCCAAGTAATGTCTGTGCTTTTGAATATGCTATCTAGGTTGGTCATAACTTTCCAAGATATTTAATTTCATAGCTGAAGTCACCATCTGCAGTGATTTTGGAACCCCAAAAAAGTAGTCAGTCATTGTTTCCACCGTTCCCCGACTATTTCCCATGAAGTGATGGGACCAGATGCCATGATCTTAGTTTTCTGAAAGATGAGTTTTAAGCCAAATTTTTCACTCTCTTCTTTCACTTTCATCAAGAGGCTCTTTAGTTCTTCTTCACTTTCTGCCATAAGGGTGGTGGCACTGCATATCTGAGGCCACTGATATTTCTCCCGGCAATCTTGATTCCAGCTTGTGCTTCATCCAGCCCAGCATTTCTCATGATGTACTCTGCATATAAATTAAATAAGCATGGTTACAATATATAGCCTTGACATACTCCTTTTCCTACTTGGAAACAGTCTGTTGTTCCATGTCCAGTTCTAACTATTGTTTCCTGACCTGCATACAGATTTCTCAAGAGGCAGGTCAGGTGGTCTGGTATTCCAGCTCTTGAGGAATTTTCTACAGTTTGTTGTGATCCACACAGTCAAAGGCTTTGGCATAGTCAATAAAGCAGAAAGAGATGTTTTCCTGGAACTCTCTTGCTTATTCCATGATCCAGCAGATGTTGGCAATTTGATCTCTGGTTCCTCTGCCTTTCCTAAAACCAGCTTGAACATCAGGAAGTTCATGCATCCTTGAAGCCTGTCTTGGATAATTTTGAGCATTACTTTACTACTGTGTGAGGTGAGTGCAATTGTGCAATAGTTTGGGCATTCTTTGGCATTGCCTTTCTTTGGGATTGGAATGAAAACTGACCTTTTCCTGTCCTGTGGCCACTGCTGGGTTTTCCAAATTTGCTGGCATATTGAGTGCAGCACTTTCACAGCATCATCTTTCAGGATCTGAAATAGCTCAGCTGGAATTCCATCACCTCCACTAGCTTTGTTCGTAATTATGCTTCCTAAGGCCCATTTGACCTCTTATTCAAGAATGTCTGGCTCTAGGTAAGTGATCACACCATTGTGATTATCTGGGTCATGAATATCTCTTTTGTACAGTTCTTCTATATATTCTTGTCACCTCTTCTTACTATCTTCTGCTTCTGTTAGGTCCATACCATTTCTGTCCTTTATTGTGTCCATCTTTGCATGAAATGTTCCCTTTGTATCTCTGATTTTCTTGAAGAGATCTCTAGTCTTTCCCATTCTACTATTTTAGTCTTTTTCTTTGCACTGATCACTGAGGGTGTGATCACAAATTTTAAGCATGTTTTATTTTTTGCCTCTCATATTAATTTCTATTTAATTTTTATATTAGCTGAGTTTTCTTCTTTTGCTTCCCTTTTCTCTTGTGTACAAAGACCTACAGGACTAGTTTTGGAGTATGAAATGGCAACCCACTCTAACATTCCTACCTAGACAATTCCATGGATAGAGGAGCTTGTCAGGCTATAGTCCATGGGGTCGCAAAGAGCAAGACATGACTCATTGCAAGCAGAACTAGTTTTTATTCTGTAGGCATCTCCCACAGAATGTCTTCCTGTTAAGGTTTTTCCACAGAATACTGCTTGATTTTTAATACACAAAATGCGTGGACTATATTTATTTCTCAACTCAGTGTTTTGTTTTGTTTTTCTGGCCACTGCTTTTATAGGAAAACTTAATGTCACCAAAACTCAGTACTATATTTTAAACATCTTTTGAGTTGCATTCTAGACATAATTTGTAGAGTATTAGTCACATATTGAAATCTTTAAAACCATACCAATTGTCAACCAAGGGAATGTGAGTCATGAAAGTTCTTTGTACAAAAAGAGGCCATGTAGCAGCAGTTATTAACATTTAAAACCATTTTACTTTGGTGACCAGGAAGTCATGTTTTAAGCATTTCACATAGCACATAAGTTATTTATATATTACCATTTTTAATCACTTTAAAGGAAGCTGGTTAGGAGCTTGGGCTTAATATGAAAGACATTATATTGTTTCCCCTTTAAATGATGAAAAATTAATTCCTAGTTAGTGTTTTCAGGGCAAATTACTTTTAAGAGTAGATTACTGGTATAAAGTAAGAGATGTCGGTACAAAAAGCCTTTCTATAATCACAATCCCCCCTTGAACTGTGATTTAGTCTAATCAGTATTGAATTTCCTTCTCCTTCCCTTTGCAAACTCAAGAGTTATTTCAGGATTTTGTGACTGAAGTGCCAGTAAATCTGGGTCTTACTAGTGTAGATTTAGTATTATTTTACCTGAAATTGTCTGTTTGTCTACATAATGTCCATAAAACCAGTAAAAGTGTGGCAAGTTCAGTCAAACTTCAGTGTGTTGGTGATTATTTGCTAAATAGTTGATTGACTTTATTTACCTGCTTTTCACTCAAAAGGGTATGTGTAAAATATCAGGTTGGCCAGAAAGTTCATTCTGGTTTTTCTGTAACATCACACAGAAAAGTCTGAATTAATTTTTCAGCCAACCTAATACCTAAAATACTGACTGTGCTACTAGAAAAGCCCATCTCCAATCTGGGGCATGGTATAGTGCAAGGAGTAACTTCTCATGGCCAAGACAGGAATGGAAGAGATGCTGCTAATATGTCTACTGTGTGAATATATGAACCACCACAGTATTTCTACACAAAAGTCTGTTTGTGTGAATTACATGAGACAATGCTAGAAGTTGATTCAACTACCAGTGAATAAAATGAGAAAGTCTTTCTATTCAATTCCCAGTTCTCATTGTGTTGGATATAAGATATAAACTATAGTAAGTCTCCTAGAGAGAAAATGGCCCTCAAAGTACTATTTTTTGTTGTAGTTAACAGAGTTTTTCACTTTCTGATTTTCTTCACACTAGGATCAAATACAAAATAAGAATCCTGGTGTCTTAGGTGACTTTGAAGGCAAAAATAAATTGTGGGTTCCTAAAAATAATTCACAGAAATGCAAAAGCATAAAATCAGCAATTAATATAGTATTTAAAGATCATCCTGTCCCACTTTTATAAGTATAAGATGTAAGTTATCATTTTTTGGTTCAGAGACTCCTTGGATCACTAGTTTAGTTCTGTAATTACTTGAACACTGTTTTAAAGCCCACCTCAGTATGAAGGCTACTCTAAAACATACAGTTTAAATCATTTGATAAATTCTTATCTGAGAGTCAGAAAATAATTTAAAACTCCCACTTGGAAATCACACTGTACTTTAGATTTCAATGGCATTTTAATTTTTTCAGGTGAGATAAATATAATTTAATTTCTGTCTTTAAAGGTGGTGGTGGTGTTATTGAATATGAAACCACAGAAATTCTTTTTTATTGTGACATTTACATTTTTTCCTAGGGGATAGAAAAATGCCCATGAAGTTTACATATACTTGCTTTTATTTCTATTTTCATTCCTTTGAAAATCTGGTAATCTCCAAGGGAATCTTTAGAATACTAGAATATTTAAAATCTTACTGTAAAAGAGATCATTGTTATTAGGCTGGTACTGTAAACTGTCTACATAATATCACATCTTATCTTTATAAGGATTTTTCCTCAGATTCTTTGTTTTCTACTTTTTTAGGTTTAAAAATGGTAGGCCAAATAATAGAAAATATATTGGTCAGATTGGTGGACATCCTGAACATAAACAACCAGTGTCACGGAAGTACCCAAAGAGAACTAGTCAGCCATGCAAATCTCTGATCAGGGAGTAAGTGATGCTGATTTTAAAATGTCCCTTCTCTATTTCATCATGAGATTTTTGGCATTATTCTCAATTGTCTTAATACGAAAGGTTAGGGTGAAGGTTAAGAAAGCCAAGAAGCCCTAGATAACTTCTAGAATACCTCATGATATTACTTAAGGGGGAAAGAAAAACTCACCAGAGGTTCTGCTCTGGCTGTGCACACCCTTGTCATTGTTAACAAAGACACTAATTGTGCTCTGCAGTCCACTTTGAATCAGTTTGATTATGTGGTGTGAGGTACGGTTTGAGGTTCTTTTTTTTTCTATACAAATACCCAGAGGCTCCACCACTCTTAATTGCAAAGGCTGCCTTTTCTCCATTGAATTACTTTGGCAAATTTATTAAAATATTTGAGCATACATGGCTGGTTCTAATTTTGTAATCTCTATTCTGTTTCAATATTCTGTTTCAATGATTTTTTTCTCTTTCTCTGGACATCATGATCACATTGTCTTGGTTACTGCAGCTTGATATTAAGTCTTCAAGCTATATGAGGCCTCCAACTCTATTCTTTTTAAAGAATTCTTGGTTATATTAGATGCATTTCATTTTCATAGCATTGTAGAACTAACCTGTCAATTTCTATAAAACTTCTGATTTTTTTTGGGGGGGAGAGTGGTGTTGGTATTGAATCTATAGATCAATTTGGGAACAATTGATTGTTTTGTTTCCCAACACATGGATACATTTTACCTTTTCCAATTATTTAAGTCTTCTTTCCATCTAACATCAGTTTCAAGGGCTTTTAAAGCACTTTTTAGTACAAGTCTGCTTGTGGCAAATTTTTTTAGCTATTGCTTATCTGAAAATGTCTTTAGTCTCAAACATTTTTGAATGATAGACTTTGTTATATATACAATTATGGATGAATATATTTTTACTATTTTTTATTGAAATATAGTTGATTTATAATACTGTGTTAGTTTCATCGACAGCATAGTGATTCCCTGTTGACACTTTTGCAGATTATATTTTGTTATAGTTCATTACAATATAATGGGTATAATTGCATATGCTATAAAGCAAATCCTTGTTGATCATTTTACACATAGTAGCTTATATTAATTATATACCTTGTATTTGTCCCTCTCCTCTTTGGTATCCACAAATCCATTTCCTATCTCTGTGAGTCTATTTCTGTTTTGTATATACTTCATTTGTATTTTTTAGATTTCACATATCAGTGATATCATACAATGCATGTCTGACTTATTTCACTAAACATAATATTATCTAGGTCCATCCACATTGGTATTAATGGCAGTATTTCATTTTTTTTTTCTGACTGATTAATACTCCTGAACACTCACGGGCAAGCCAGGATCAGTCTCTTGTGGGGTCACTGCTCCTTTCCCCTGGGTCATGGTGTGCACAAGGTTATATATGGCCCTCCAAGAGTCTGTTTCCCTAGTTCAGTTCAGTTCAGTCACTCAGTCATGACCGATGCTTTGTGATCCCATGAATTGCAGCACGCCAGGCCTCCCTGTCTATCACCAACTCCCGGAGTTCACTCAGACTCATGTCCATTGAGTCTGTGATACCATCCAGCCATCTCATCCTCCATCGTCCCATTTTCCTCCTGCCCCCAATCCCTCCCAGCATCAGAGTCTTTTCCAATGAGTCAAATCTTCGCATGAGGTGGCCAAAGTACTGGAGTTTCAGCTTTAGCATCATTCCTTCCAAAGAAATTCCAGGGCTGATCTCCTTCAGAATGGACTGGTTGGATCTCCTTGCAGTCCAAGGGACTCTCAAGAGTCTTCTCCAACACCACAGTTCAAAAGCATCAATTCTTCGGTGCTCAGCCTTCTTCACACTCCAACTCTCACATCCATACATGACCACAGGAAAAACCATAGCCTTGACTAGATGGACCTTAGTCGTCAAAGTAATGTCTCTACTTGTGAATATGCTATCTAGGTTGGTCATAACTTTTCTTCCAAGGAGTAAGCATCTTTTAATTTCATGGCTGCAGTCACCATCTGCAGTGATTTTGCAGCCCCCCAAAAATAAAGTCTGACACTGTTTCCCCATCTATTTCCCATGAAGTGATGGGACCAGATGCCATCATCTTCATTTTCTGAATGTTGAGCTTTAAGCCAACTTTTCACTCTCCACTTTCACTTTCATCAAGAGGCTTTTTAGTTCCTCTTCACTTTCTGCCATAAGGATGGGGTCATCTGCATATCTGAGGTTATTGATATTTTTCCGGCAATCTTCATTCCAGCTTGTGTTTCTTCCAGTCCAGCATTTCTCATGGTGTACTCTGCATAGAAGTTAAATAAGCAGGGTGACAATATACACCCTTGACATACTCCTTTTCCTATTTGGAACCAGTCTGTAGTTCCATGTCCAGTTCTAACTGTTGCTTCCTGACCTGCATACAGATTTCTCAAGAGGCAGGTCAGGTGGTCTGGTATTCCCATCTCTTTCAGAATTTTCCACAATTTATTGTGATCCACACAGTAAAAGGCTTTGGCATAGTCAATAAAGCAGAAAGAGATGTTTTCCTGGAACTCTCTTGCTTATTCCATGATCCAGCAGATGTTGGCAATTTGATCTCTGGTTCCTCTGCCTTTTCTAAAACCAGCTTGAACATCAGGAAGTTCACGGTTCATGTATTGCTGAAGCCTGGCTTGGAGAATTTTGAGCATTACTTTACTAGCATGTGAGATGAGTGTAATTGTGCGGTAGTTTGAGCATTCTTTGGCATTGCCTTTCTTTGGGATTGGAATGAAAACTGACCTTTACCAGTCCTGTCGCCACTCCTGAGTTTTCCAAATTTGCTGGCATATTGAGTGCGCCACATTCACAGCATCCTCTTTCAGGATTTGAAACAGCTCAACTGGAATTCCATCACCTCCACTAGTTTTGTTCGTAGTGATTCTTTCTAAGGCCCACTTGACTTCACATTCCAGGATGTTTGGCTCTAGATTAATGATCACACCATCATGTTTATCTGGCTCTTGAAGATATTTTCTGTACAGTTCTTCCGTGTATTCTTGCCACCTCTTCTTAATATCTTCTGCTTCTGTTAGGTCCACACAATTTCTGTCCTTTATTGAGCCCATCTTTGCATGAAATGTTCCCTTGGTATCTCTAATTTTCTTGAAGAGTTCTCTAGTCTTTCCCATTCTGTTGTTTTCCTCTATTTCTTTGCATTGATTGCTGAAGAAGGCTTTCTTCTCTCTTCTTGCTATCCTTTGGAACTCTACATTCAGATGTTTATATCTTTTCTTTTCTCCTTTGCTTTTCGCTTCTCTTCTTTTCACAGCTATTTGTAAGGCCTCCCCAGACAGCCATTTTGCTTTTTGCATTTCTTTTCCATAGGGATGGTCTTGATCCCTGTCTCCTGTACAATGTCATGAACCTCATTCCCTAGTTCATCAGGCACTCTATCTATCAGATCCAGGCCCTTAAATCTATTTCTCACTTCCACTGTATAATTATAAGGGATTTGATTTAGGTCATACCTGAGTGGTCTAGCAGTTTTCCCTACTTTCTTCAATTTGAGTCTGATTTTGGTAATAAGGAGTTCATGATCTGAGCCACAGTCAGCTCCTGGTCTTGTTTTTGTTGACTGTATAGAGCTTCTCCATCTTTGGCTGCAAATAATATAATCAATCTGATTTCGGTCTTGACCATCCGTTAATGTCCATGTGTAGAGACTTCTCTTGTGTTGTTGGAAGAAGGTGTTTGCTATGACCAGTGCATTTTCTTGGCAAAACTCTATTTGTCTTTGCCCTGCTTCATTCCGCATCCCAAGGCCAAATTTGCCTGTTACTCCAGGCGTTTCTTCACTTCCTACTTTTGCATCCAGTACCCTATAATGAAAAGGACATCTTTTTTGGGTGTTAGTTCTAAAAGGTCTTGTAGTTCTTCATCAAACCGTTCAACTTCAGCTTCTTCAGCATTACTGGTTGGGGCATAGACTTGGATAACTGTGATATTGAATGGTTTGCCTTGGAGATGAACAGAGATCATTCTGTCATTTTTGAGACTGCATCCAAGTACTGCATTTCTGACTATTTTGTTGACCATGATGGCTACTCCATTTCTTCTGAGCGATTCCTGCCCACAGTAGTAGATATAATGATCATCTGAGTTAAATTCACCCATTCCAGTCCATTTTAGTTTGCTGATTCCTAGAATGTCAACATTCACTCTTGCCATCTGTTGTTTGACCACTTCCAATTTGCCTTGATTCATGGACCTGACATTCCAGGTTCCTATGCAATATTGTTCTTTACAGCATCGGACCTTGCTTCTATCACCAGTCACATCCATAGCTGGGTATTGTTTTTGCTTTGGCTCCATCCCTTCATTCTTTCTGGAGGTATTTCCCTACTGATCTCCAGTAGCATATTGGGCACCTAATGACCTGGGGAGTTCCTCTTTTGGTATCCTATCATATTGCCTTTTCATACTGTTCATGGGCTTCTCAAGGCAAGAATACTGAAGTGGCTTGCCATTCCCATCTCCAGTGGACCACATTCTGTCAGACCTCTCCACCATGACCCACCCGTCTTGGGTTACCCTGCCAGCATTGCTTGGTTTCATTGAGTTAGACAAGACTGTGGTCCTAGTGCAATTAGATTGACTAGTTTTCTGTGAGTATGGTTTCAGTGTGTCTGCCCTCTGTTGCCCTCTTGCAACACCTACCATCTTACTTGGTTTTCTCTTACCTTGTATGTGGGGTATCTCTTCACGGCTGCTCCAGCAAAGCACAGCTGCAACTCCTTACCTTGGGTGAAGGGTATCTCCTCGCTGCCGCCCTTCCTGACCTTGAACGTGGGATAGCTCCTCTAGGCCCTCCTGTGCCTGCACAGCTAAGTTCTGGTAGCTCTATGGTGGGGTTAATGGCGACTTCCTCCAAGGGGGCTTACGCCATACTGAGGCCTACTGCACCAAGTGACCCTGCCCCTGCAGTAGTCCATCTCCTCAGGAGACACTCAACACAGTTCTCTCTCAGTCTCTGTGGAGACTCTGGTTCCTGGTGTGCATAAGTTATGTTTGAGCCCTCTGAGCATCTCTGGTGGGTATGGGGTTTGATTTTAAATGAGATTGTGCCCCTCCTACCAGCTTGCTGGGGCTTCTCCTTTGCCCTTGGATGTGGCGTATCTCCTCAGAGTCACTGCAGCGGCACACAGCTGCAGCTCTACTGACTTGCTGGGGTTTCTCTGCCCTTGGATATGTGATATATCCTCACAGTCGTTCCAGCACTGTGTAACCACCACTGCAGCACAATGTAGCCAGCTCCCCTCCCCCCTTTGGTAGTTACCAGAAAATTTTTAATTATAAATGTGGATTGTTTTATATTTCCAATGGATGGGGTATTATGTACAGTCATCTCATCCTCGGTTGTCCCTTTCTCCTCCTGCCCCCAATCCCTCCTAGCATCAGAGTTTTTTCCAATGAGTCAACTCTTCTCATGAGGTGGCCAAAGTACTGGAGTTTCAGTTTTAGCATCATTCCTTCCAAAGAAATCCCAGGGTTGATTTCCTTCAAAATGGACTGGTTGGATCTCCTTGCAGTCCAAGGGACTCTCAAGAGTCTTCTCCAAAACCACAGTGCAAAAGCATCAATTCTTTGGCACTCAGCCTTCTTCACAGTCCAACTGTCACATCCATACATGACCACAGAACATGGTCCACTGGAGAAAGGAATGGCAAGCCACTTGAGTATTCTTGCTGTGAGAACCCCATGAACAGTATGAAAAGGCAATATGATAGGATAACAAAAGAGGAGCTCCCCAGGTCATTAGGTGCCCAATATGCTACTGGAGATCAGTGGAGAAATAACTACAGAAAGAATGAAGGGATGGAGCCAAAGCAGAAACAATACCCAGTTGTGGATGTGACTGGTGATAGAAGCAAGATCCAATGCTCTAAAGAGCAATATTGCATAGGAACCTGTAATGTCAGGTCCATGAATCAAGGCAAGTTGGAAGTGGTCAAACAAGAGATGGCAAGGGTGAACGTCAAGATTCTAAGAATCAGCTAACTAAAATGGACTGGAATGGGTGAATTTAACTCAGATGATCATTATATCTACTACTGTGGGCAGGAATCGCTCAGAAGAAATGGAGTAGCCATCATGATCAACAAGAGAATCTGAAATGCAGTACTTGGATGCAATTTCAAAAATGACAGAATGATCTCTGTTCATCTCCAAGGCAAACCATTCAATATCACAGTTATCCAAGTCTATGCCCCAACCAGTAATGCTGAAGAAGCTGAAGTTGAACGGTTTGATGAAGAACTACAAGACCTTTTAAAACTAACATCCAAAAAAGATGTCTTTTCATTATATGGGACTGGAATACAAAAGTAGGAAGTCAAGAAACACCTGGAGTAACAGGCAAATTTGGCCTTGGAATGCGGAATGAAGCAGGGCAAAGACTAATAGAGTTTTGCCAAGAAAATGCACTGGTCATAGCAAACACCCTCTTCCAACAACACAAGAGAAGACTCTACACATGGACATCACCAGATGGTCAACACCAAAATCAGATTATATTCTTTGCAGCCAAAGATGGAGAAGCTCTATACAGTCAACAAAAACAAAATCAGAAGCTGACTGTGGCTCAGATCATGAAGTCCTTATTACCAAATTCAGACTCAAATTGAAGAAAGTAGGGAAAACCGCTAGACTATTCAGATATGACCTAAATCAAATCCGTTATGATTATACAGTGGAAGTGAGAAATAGATTTAAGGGCCTACATCTGATAGAGTGCCTGATGAACTATGGAATGAGGTTCGTGACATTGTACAGGAGACAGGGATCAAGACCATCCCCATGGAAAAGAAATGCAAAGAAGCAAAATCGCTGTCCGGGGAGGCATTACAAATAGCTGTGAAAAGAAGAGAGCCGAAGAGCAAAGGAGAAAAGGAAACATATAAGCATCAAATGCAGAGTTCCAAAGAATAGCAAGAAGAGATAAGAAAGCCTTCATCAGTGATCAGTGCAAAGAAATAGAGGAAAACAACAGAATGGGCAAGACAGACTAGAGATCTCTTCAAGAAAATTAGAGGTACCAAGGGACCATTTCATGCAAAGATAGGCTCAATAAAGGACAGAAATGGTCTGGACCTAACAGAAGCAGAAAATATTAAGAAGAGGTGGCAAGAATACACGGAAGAACTGTACAAAAAAGTTCTTCACGACCCACATAATCATGATGATGTGATCACTAATCTAGAGCCAGACATCTTGGAAAGTGAAGTCAAGTGGGCCTTAGAAAGCATCACTACGAACAAAGCTAGTGGAGATGATGGGATTCCAGTTGAGCTGTTTCAAATCCTGAAAGATGATGCTGTGAAAGTGCTCCACTCAATATGCCAGCAAATTTGGAAAACTCAGCAGTGGCCACAGGACTGGAAAAAGTCAGTTTTCATTCCAATTCCAAAGAAAGGCAATGCCAAAGAATGCTCAAACTACCGCACAATTGCACTCATCTCACATGCTAATAAAGTAATGCCCAAAATTCTCTAAGCCAGGCTTCAGCAATACAGGAACTGTGAAATCCCTAATGTTCAAGTTGGTTTTAGAAAAGGCAGAGGAAACAGAGATCAAATTGCCAACATCCGCTGGATCATGGAAAAAGCAAGAGAGTTCCAGGAAAACATCTCTTTCTGCTTTATTGACTATGCCAAAGACTTTGACTGTGTGGATCACAATAAACTGTGGAAAATTCTGAAAGAGATGGGAATACCAGACCACTTGACCTGCCTCTTGAGAAATCTGTATGTCGGTCAGGGAGCAACAGTTAGAACTGGACATGGAACAATAGACTAGTTCCAAATAGGGAAAGGAGTAAGTCAAGGTTGTATATTGTCACCCTGCTTATTTAACTTATATGCTGAGTACACCATGAGAAATGCTGGACTGGAAGAAACACAAGCTGGAATAAAGATTGCCGGGAGAAATATCAATAAACTCAGATATGCAGATGACACCACCCTTATGGCAGAAAGTGAAGAGGAGCTAAAAAGCCTCTTGATGAAAGTCAAAGAGGAGAGTGAAAAAGTTGGCTTAAAGCTCAACATTCAGAAAATGAAGATCATGGCATCCGGTCCCATCACTTCATGGGAAATAGATGGGGAAACAGTGGAAACAGTATCAGACTTTATTTTGGGGGGGGTGTCCAAAATCACTGTAGATGGTGATTGTAGCCATGAAAGTAAAACACGCTTACTCCTTGGAAGAAAAGTTATGACCAACCTAGATTGTATATTCAAAAGCAGAGACATTACTTTGCTGACTAAGGTCCATCTAGTCAAGGCTATGGTTTTTCCAGTGGTCATGTACGGATGTGAGAGTTGGACTGTGAAGAAGGCTGAGTGCCGAAGAATTGATGCTTTTGAACTGTGGTGTTGGAGAAGACTCTTGAGAGTCCCTTGGACTGCAAGGAGATCCAACCAGTCTATATTCAAGATCAACCCTGGGATTTCTTTGGAAGGAATGATGCTAAAGCTGAAACTGCAGTACTTTGGCCACCTCACACGAAGAGTTGACTCATTGGAAAAGACTCTGATGCTGGGAGGGATTGGGGGCAGGAGGAGAAGGGGACGACAGGATGAGATGGCTGGATGGCATCACGGACTCAATGGATATGAGTCTGAGTGAACTGTGAGAGATGGTGATGAACAGGGAGGCCTGGCGTGCTGCGATTCATGGGATCACAAAGAGTTGGACATGACTGAGCGACTGAACTGAACTGAACTGTTACTGTATTGGTGTTTTTCTTTCTGGCTTACTTCCCTCTGTATAATAGGCTCCAATTTCATCCATCTCATTATAACTGATTCAAATGTATTCTTTTTAATGGCTGAGTAATACTCGATTCTGTGTATGTTCCACAGCTTTCTTATCGATTTGTCTGCTAATGGACTTCTAGGTTGCTTCCATGTCCTGGCTATTATAAACAGTGCTGTGATGAACATTTCGGTACACGTTTCTCTTTCAATTCTGGTTTCCTCGGTGTGTATGCCCAGCAATGGGAGTCCTCGGTCATATGGCAGTTCTATTTCCAGTTTTTTAAGGAAACTCCACACTGTTCTCCATAGTGACTGTGCCACTTTGCATTTCCACCAACAGTGTAAGAGGGTTGCCTTTTCTCCACACCCTCTTCAGCATTTATTGCTTGTAGACTTTTGGATAGCAGCCATTCTGTCATGAAATGGTACCACATTGTTGTTTTGATTTGCATTTCTCTGATAATGAGTTATGTTGAGCATCTTTTCATGTGTTTTTATCCATCTATATCTTCTGGAGAAATGTCTGTTTAGTTCTTTGGTCCATTTTTTGATTGGGTCATTTATTTTTCTGGAAATGAGCTGCAGAAGTTGCTTGTATATTTTTGAGATTAATTCTTGTCAGTTGCTTCATTTGCTATTGTTTACTCCCATTCTGAAGGGTGTCTTTTCACCTTGCTTAGAGTTTCCTTTGTTGTGTAGAATCTTTTAAGTATTAAACTTAGGAATCCCATTTGTTTACTTTTGCTTTTATTTCCAATATTCTGGGAAGTAGGTCATAGAGGATCCTGCTATGATTTATGTTGGAGAGTGTTTTGTCTATGTTCTCCTCTAGGAGTTTTATAGTTTCTGGTCTAATGTTTAGATCTTTAATCCATTTTGAGTTTATTTTTGTGTATGGTGTTAGAAAGTGTTCTAGTTTCATTCTTTTACAAGTGGTTGACCAGTTTTCCCAGCACCACCTGTTAAAGAGATTGTCTTTTCTCCATTGTATACACTTGTCTCCTTTGTCAAAGATAAGGTGTCCATAGGTGTGTCAATTTATCTTTGGGATTTCTATTTTGTTCCATTGATCTATATTTCTGTCTTTGTGCCAGTACCATACTGTCTTGATGACTGTGGTTTTGTAGGAGAGCCTGACGTCAGGCAGGTTGATTCCTCCAGTTCCATTCTTCTTTCTCAAGGTTGCTGTGGCTATTCTAGGTTTTTTGTATTTCCATAAAAATTGTGAAATTATTTGTTCTAGCTGTGAAAAATACCATTGGTAGTTTGATAGGGATTGCATTGAATCTATAGTTTGCTTTGGGTATTATACTCATTTTCACTATATTGATTCTTCTGATCCATGAACGTGGTATATTTCTCCATCTATTTGTTTCCTCTTTGATTTCTTCACCAGTGTTTTATAGTTTTCTGCATATAGGTCTTTTGTTCCTTTAGGTAGATATATTCCTAAGTGTTTTATTCTTTTTGTTGCAATGGTGAATGGAATTGTTTCCTTAATTTCTCTTTCTATTTTTTCATTATTAGTGTATAGGAATGCAAGTGATTTCTGTGTGTTGATTTTATATCCTGCAACTTTAGTATATTCATTAATTAGCTCTAGTAAGTTTCTGGAGGAGTCTTTAGGATTTTCTATGTAGAGGATCATGTCATCTGCAAACAGTGTGAGTTTTACTTCTTTTCCTATTTGGATTCCTTTTATTTCTTTTTCTGCTCTGATTTCTGTGGCCAAAACTTTCAAAACTATGTTGAATAGTAGTGGTGAAAGTGGGCACCCTTGCTTTGTTCCTGACTTTAGTGGAAATGCTTTCAATATTTCACCATTGAGGGTCATTTTTGCTGTGGGTTTGTCATATATAGCTTTTGTTATGTTGAGGTATGTTCCCTCTATTCCTGCTTTCTGGACAGTTTTTATCATACATGGATATTGAATTTTGTCAAAGGCTTTATCTGCATTTATTAATCATATGGCATTTATTTTTCAATTTGTTAATGTCGTGTATTGCAATGATTGATTTGCAGATAGTGAAGAATCCTTGCATCCCTGGGATAAAGCCCACTTGGTCATGGTGTATGATCTTTTTAATGTGTTGTTGTATTCTAATGGATAGAATTTTGTTTAGGATTTTTGTATCTATGTTCATCAATGATATTGGCCTGTACTTTTCTTTTTTGTGTGGCTTCTTTGTCAGGATTGGTATTAGGGTGATGGTGGACTCATAGAATGAGTTTGGAAGTTTACCTTCCTCTGCAATTTTCTGGAAGAGTTTGAGTAGGATAGGTGTTAGCTTTTCCCTAAATTTTTGGTACAATTCACCTGTGAAGCCATCTGGACCCGGGCTTTTGTTTGCTGAAAAATTTCTGATTACTGTTTTGATTTCCGTGCTTGTGATGGGTCTGTTAAGATTTTCTATTTCTTCCTGGTTCAGTTTTGGAAAGTTGTACTTTTCTAAGAATTTGTCCATTTCTTCCAAGTTGTCCATTTTATTGGCATATAGTTGCTGATAGTAGTCTCTTATGATCCTTTGTATTTCTGTGTTGTCTGTTGTGATCTCTCCATTTTCATGTCTAATTTTATTGATTTGATTTTTCTCTTTTTGTTTCTTGATGAGTCTGGCTGATGGTTTGTCAATTTTATTTATCCTTTCAAAGAACCAGCTTTTGGCTTTGTTGATTTTTGCTATGGTCTCTCTTTTTTCTTGTGCACTTTTTTCTGCCCTAATTTTTAAAATTTATTTCCTTCTGTTAACCCAGGGGTTCTTCATTTCTTCCTAATCTAGTTGCTTTAGGTGTATAGTTAGGTTATATTTGACTTTTTTCGTGTTTCTTGAGGTATGCCTGTATTGCTATGAACTTTCCCCCTAGCACTGTTTTTACAGTGTCCCACAGGTTTTGGGCTGCTGTGTTTTAATTTTCATTTGTTTCTATGCATATTTTGATTTCTCTTTTGATTTCTTCTGTGATTTGTTGGTTATTCAGCAGCATGTTGTTCAGCCTCCATATGTTGGAGTTTTTAATAGTTTTTCTCCTGTAAATGAGATCTAATCTTACTGCATTGTTGTAAGAAATATGCTTGGAATGATTTCAACTTTTTTTGAATTTACCAAGGCTAGATTTATGGCCCAGGCTGTGATCTATCCTTGAGAAGATTCCGTGTGTGCTTGAGAAAGAGGTGAAATTCACTGTTTGGGGGTGAAATGTACTATAGATATCAATTAGGTCTAACTGGTCTAGTGTGTCATTTTAAGTTTGTGTTTTCTTGTTAAGTTTCTGTTTAGTTGACCTATCACTAAGTGTGAGTGACATACTGAACTCTTGCACTACTATTGTGTTATTGTTAATCTCCCCTTTCATACTTGTTAGCATTTGTCTTACATATTGCAGTGCTCCTATGTTGGGTGCATGTATATTTATAATTGTTATATCTTCTTGGATTGACCCTTTGATTATTATGTAGTGTCCTTGTTTGTCTCTTTTCACAGCCTTTGTTTTAAAGTCTATTTTATCTGATATGAGTATTGCTACTCTTGCTTTCTTTTGGTCTCTAATTATGTGGAATATCTTTTTCCAGCCCTTCACTTTCAGTCTGTATGTGTCCCTTGTTTTGAGGTGGGTCTCTTTTACACAGCATATATAGGGGTCTTGTTTTCATTCATTCAGCCAGTCTTTGTCTTTTGGTTGGGTCATTCAACCCATTTATGTTTAAGGTAATTATTGATCAGTATGATCCCATTGCTGTTTACTTTATTGTTTTGGATTTGAGTTTATATACCATTTTTGTGTTTCCTGTCTAGAGAAGACCCTTTAGCATTTGTTGAAGAGATGGTTTGTTGGTGCTGAATTCTCTCAGCTTTTGCCTTTTTGTAAAGCTTTTGATTTTTCCTTCATATTTGAATGAGATCCTTTGCTGGGTACATTAATCTGGGCTGTAGGTATTTTTCTTTCATCACTTTAAGTATGTCCTGCCATTCCCTCCTGGCCTGAAAGGTTTCTATTGAAAGATCAGCTGTTATCCTTATGGGAATCCCCTTGTGTGTTATTTGTTGTTTTTCCCTTGCTGCTTTTAATATTTGTTCTTTGTGTTTGATCTTTGCTAATTTGATTAATATGTGTCTTGTGGTGTTTCGCCTTGGATTTATCCTGTTTGAGACTCTCTGGGTTTCTTGGACTTGGGTCATTATTTCCTTCCCCATTTTAGGGAAGTTTTCAACTAATATCTCCTCAAGTATTTTCTCATGGTCTTTCTTTTTGTCTTCTTCTTCTGGTGCTCCTATGATTTCAATGTTGGGGTGTTTCACATTGTCTCAGAGGTCTGTGAGATTGTCCTCATTTCTTTTAATTCATTTTTCTTTTTTCCTCTCTGATTCATTTATTTTTACCATTCTATCTTCTACTTCACTAATCCTATCTTCTGCCTCCGTTATTCTACTATTTGTTGCCTCCAGAGTGTTTTTTATCTCATTTATTGCATTATTCATTATATATTGACTTTTTTTTAATTTCTTCTAGGTCCTTGTTAAACCTTTCTTGCATCTTCTCAATCCTTGTCTCCAGGCTATTTATCTGTGATTCCATTTTGTTGTCACGATTTTGGATCATTTTCACTATCATTATTCAGAAAACTTTATCAGGTAAATTCCCTATATCTTCCTCTTTTGTTTGGTTTGCTAGGCATTTATCCTGTTCCTTTACCTGCTGGGTATTCGTCTGTCTATATAAAGTCCTATATAAACAATATATATTGTTTATATTGCTGTGTTTGGGGTGGCCTTTCTGTATTCTGGCAATTTGTAGAGTTCTCTTTATTGTGGAGTTTCCTCACTGTGGGTGGGGTTGTACAGGTGGCTTGTCAATGTTTCCTGGTTAGGGAAGCTTGTGTCAGTGTTCTGGTGGGTGGAGCTGGATTTCTTTTCCCTGGAGTGCAATGAAGTGTCCAGTAATGAGTTATGAGCTGTCAGTAGGTCTGGAGTGACTTTGGGCAG
This sequence comes from Oryx dammah, assembly GCF_014754425.2. NCBI lineage: Eukaryota > Metazoa > Chordata > Mammalia > Artiodactyla > Bovidae > Oryx > Oryx dammah. The sequence continues at coordinate 50,170,521 of NW_024070207.1, forward strand.
CCTGTATATTGAAGCTCAGGGCTGGGTTCCTGTGTTGCTGGAGAATTTGCGTGGTATGTCTTGCTCTGGAACTTGTTGGCCCTCGGGTGATGCTTAGTTTCATGTAGGCTGGAGGCGTTTGATAAGCTCCTGTTGATTAATGTTTCCTGGAGTCAGGAATTCTCTAGTGTTCTCAGGATTTGGACTTAAGCCTCTTGCTTCTGGTTTTCAGTCTTGTTTTTACAGTAGCCTCAAGACTTCCCCTTCTATACAGCACCATTGATAAAACATCTAGGTTAAAGATGAAGAGTTTCTCCACAGTGAGGGACACCCACTGAGGTTCACAGAGTTACATGGAGAAGAGAAGAGGGAGGAGGGAGATAGAGGTGACCCAAATGAGATGAGGTGGAATCAAAAGAGGTGAGAGCAAACTACCCAGTAAACACTTTCTTATGTGTGCTCCACAGTCTGGACCACTCAGAGATGTTCACAGAGTTATACAGAGAAGAGAAAAGGGAGGAAGGAGACTGGGGTGGCCAGAGGATAAAGGGGGGGATCAAAAAGAGAGAGACAGATCCAGTCAGTAATCAGTTCCCTAAGTGTTCTCCATGGTCTGGAACACACAAAGAGATTCACAGAATTGAGTAGAGAAGAGAAGGGGGAGGGAGGAGATAAAGGTGACCTGGCAGAGAAAAAGGAGAGTCCAAAGGGGGAGAGAGCAGTCAAGCCAGTAATCACACTCCCAAGTAAAAATGGGTACTAAAGATTGGGTTCATAAAGGTACAAAATTGATAACAAGTACCAAAAAGAAAAGATTAAAAATCTAGAGTAGAAATTGGATTTTCAAAAATATAATATTAAAGAAAAAAAAGTCACAAAAATTATGGAAATATATATATGTATATATATGAAGTTTTTTTTTTTTTCTGAATGTTGAAGGGTCTCTTTTTTGCAATGAAATAGTAGGTTATGAAAATGAAAATTAAAGGAGTAATAGAGGATTTAAATTTTTTAAATTAAAGAATAATAGTAAAAATTGTAAAAATATACATAGGACTTTCTCTGGTATTGTGGGAAGTGTGGGGTCAGTTCATTTTCAGATAATTCCTTGGTCCAGCTTATATTTCTCAAGGTCTATAGGCCCCTTCCTATGTAGTCGGTACTAATGACAGGGTTTTAATCTATTGCATATGTCACTTCCAAGGCGGTTCCCTCTGTTTTATCTTCTGTTTGCTGGTCTCTTCAGTATCTGATTTTTGCCCTGACACAAGGGGGCAGTGGTGGACACTTTTTTAGTCTCACTTGTTCAGTTACTCTGTGGGGAGGGAGGGATGCTGCAAACAAATAACACTGGCATGTGCTTGCAGTGTCTCAGCCCCACTGGGCCTGCCCCCGCTCACAGCACTTGTGCCCTCCCTGCCCACACTGCTCAGGCTCTAGGTTGCTCTGCCAGGAACCGTCCTAGGCTGACCCTGGGCTGCATGCACCTCCCAGGTCTAAGCCACTCAGGTTCAGGCACTTGGGTAGTCCTCAGCGGTGCAGACTCGGTTGGGCCTGTATTTTGGGGCCTTCCCTGGTCGGGCTTCCCTGGTGGCTCAGAGGTTAAAGCATCTGCCTGAAATGTGGGAGACCTGGTTTCCATCCCTGGGTTGGGAAGATCTTCTAGAGAAGGAAATGGCATCTCACTCCAGTATTATTGCCTGGAGAATCCCATGGACAGAGGAGGCTGGTGGGCTACAGTCCATGGAGTCACAAAGAGTCAGACACGACTGAGCGACTCCACTTCAGGTCCAAGCAGCTCAGGTGATGAGGTGTTTGGTGAGCACAGTTGCTGTGACTTATCACCTCCCCCCTCCCTGCCCCTGGGTTTTCTGGATGTACAAATGGCGCACCTTCTCAGGCAGATGTTGACCATCCAGAATCCAAAGAAGTCTTAGTTATCAAAGAAGCCTGCTTGCAGTTTGGTAGATAATGTCTCTCTGTGGCTGCGATTGTCCGCTTCCAGCTCTGACTGCCTGTCACCAGAGGGGGATGGTCTGCATCTGGCTAGCTCTGTTCAGTCCTTTGTTTTGTGAGCAGGACTGACAGTGTCTAGGTTAGGGCTTTCTGCATAGCTCTAGTCAGTCCTTTGTTCTGTGAGTGGGCCTGGCAGTGTCTTATGTTAGGGCTTTTCACGTGGTAGCTATCCCACAGTCTGGTTAGCTAGCCCAAGTTAGTTTCCTCAGATTGCCCTCAGGGCATTCAGGCCCAGTCCTTACTTTAAGCAATGCAGCCTGCGCCTCCCTGCCCAGCCCTCGCTTGCTAGTGGTGGATGCAGGCATCTGCGCTGCTTCTCTGCTGGGGGAGTTACTTTTGGACATGTAATCTGTGGGTCTTAATTATTTATTTATTTTTCCTCCCTGTTATGTTGCCCTCTGTGCTTCCAAGGCTTGCCACACACTCGGCAGTGACAGGGTTTCCTGGTGTTTGGAAACTTCTCTCTTTTTAAGACTCCCTTCCCGGGACGGAGTTCCATCCCTACCTCTTTTATCTCTTTTTTTGTCTCTTATGTTTTTTCCTACCTCCTTTTGAAGACAATGGCCTGCTTTTCTGGGTGCCTGATGTCCTCAGACAGCATTCAGAAGTTGTTTTGTGGAATTTACTCAGCGTTTAAATGTTCTTTTAATGAATTTGTGGGGGACAAAGTGGTCTCTGCGTCCTATTCCTCTGCCATCTTAAGACTGCCTCCTCCCAGGTGTCACTTTCAATTCTGGTTTCCTCAGTGTGTATGCCCAGCAGTGGGATTTCTGGGTCATATGGCAGTTCTAGTTCCAGTTTTTTAAAGGATTCTCCATAGTGGCTGTACTAGTTTGCATTCCCACCAACAGTGTAAAAGAGTCCTCTTTTCTCTACATCCTCTCCAGCATTTATTGTTTGTAGACTTTTTGATGGCAACCATTCTGACCGGCGTGAGATGATACTTCATTGTTGTTTCGATTTGCATTTCTCTAATAATGGGTGGTGTTTACCATCTTTTCACATGTTTGTTAGCCATCTGTATGTCTTCTTTGGAGAAAAGTCTGTTTAGTTCTTTTGCCCAATTTTTTATTGGGTTTTTCTGGTATTGAGCTGCATGAGCTTCTTGTATATTTTGGAGATTGATTCTTTGTCAGTTGTTTTGTTTGCTATTATTTTCTCCCATTCTAAGGTCTGTCTTTTACCTTGGTTATATTTTCCTTTGTTGTGCAAAAGCTTTTAAGTTTAATTGGGTCCCATTTGTTCATTTTTGTTTTTACTTCCATTACTCTGGAAGGTGGGTCATAGAGGATCTTGCTATGACTTATGTTGGAGAGCGTTCTGCCTATGTTTTCCTCTAAGAGTTTTGTAGTTTCTGGTAGTGCATTTAGGTCTTTAATCCATTTTGAGTTTATTTTTGTGTTTGGTGTGAGAAAGTGTTTTAGTTTCATTCTTTGACACATAGTTGACCAGTTTTCCCAGCACCACTTATTGAAGAGACTGTCTTTTCTATACTATATATTTTTGCCTCCTTTGTCAAAGATAAGCTACTCATAGGTACATGCATTGATCCCTGGACTATCACTTCTGTTCCATTGATCTCTATTTCTGTCTTTTTGCTAGTACCATACTGTCTTGATGACTGTAGCTTTGTAGTATAGTCTGAAGTCAGGTAGGTTGATTCCTCCAATTCCATTTTTCTTAAGATTGCTTTGGCTATTCAAGGTCTTTTCTATTTCCATACAAAATGTGAAATTACTTGTTCTGTGAAAAATACCATTGGTAGTTTGATAGGGATTGTGTTAAATCTATAGATTGCTTTGGATTGTATACTCATTTTCACTATACTGATTCCTATGATCCAATAAAATGGTATATTTCTCCATCTATTTGTGTCATCTTTGATTTCTTTCATTAGTGTTTTATAGTCTTCTGTATAAAGGTCTTTTTCTTTAGGTAAATTTATTCTTAAGTATTCTTTTTGTTGCAATGGTCAATGGGATTATTTACTTAGTTTCTTTCTGATTTTTTATAGTTAGTGTGTAGGAATGCAAGGGATTTCTGTGTATTTTAAATTTTTATTTACTTTTTAATTGAAGGATAATTGCATTACAGAATTTTGTTTTCTGTCAAACATCAACAAGAATTAGCCATAGGTATACATATGTCCCCTCCCTCTTAATTTTATATCCTGCAACTTTACTATATGCAATGATTAGCTGTAGTAATAAACTTTGAATGGATGTTTTTCCATGGAAGACAAATGGCTAACAGGTACATGAAAAGATGCTCACCACATCTAATTATCAGGGAAATGCAAATCAAATATACAAAGAAATATCACTTCACATGCATCAGAGTGGCCATTATCAAAAAGTCTATGAATGACAAATATTGGTGAAGTGGTAGAGAATAGGGATCACTCATACACAGTTCAGTTCTGTTTCTCGGTTGTGTCCAACTCTATGCGACCCCATCGACTACAGCATACCAAGCCTCCTTGTCAATCACCAACTCCTGGCGTCTACCCAAACCCCTGTCCATTAAGTCAGTGATGCCAGTCAACCATCTCATCCTCTGTAATCCCCTTCTCCTCCTGCCTTCAAACTTTCCCAGCATCAGGCTCTTTTCAAATGAGTCAGTTCTTCATATCAAGTGGCCAAAATATTGTAGTTTTAGCTTCAGCGTCAGTACTTCCAATGAATATTCAGGACTGATTTCATTTAGGATGGACTTGTTGGATCTCCTTGTAGTCCAAGTAGCTCTCAAGAGTGTTGTCCAATACCACAGTTCATACAGTGTTGGTGGGAATGTAATTTGGTGCAGCCACTATGTAAAAGAGTATGGAGATTTCTCACGAAATTAGAAATTGAACTACTATATGATCCAACAGATCCTTGACAAAAGGTCATCCACTGGAGAAGGGGATGGCAAACCACTTCAGTATTCTTGGCTAGAGAACCCCATGAACAGAATGAAACGGCAAAAAGATAGGACACTGAAAGATGAACTCCCCAGGTCGGTAGGTACCCAATATGTAACTGGAGATCAGTGGATAAAAAACTCCAGAAAGAAAGAAGAGACGGAGCCAAAGCAACACCACCACCTAGTTGTGGATGTGACTGGTGATGGAAGTAAAGCCCGATGCTGTAAAGAGCAATATAGGAACCTGGAACGTTAGGTCCATGAATCAAGGCAAATTGGAAGTGGTCAAACAGGAGATGGCAAGAGTAAACGTCAACATTTTAGGAATCAGTGTACTAAAATGGACTGGAATGGATGAATTTAACTCAGATGACCATTATATCTACTACTGTGAGCAAGAATCCCTTAGAAGAAATGGAGTAGCATTATAGTCAAGAAAAGAGTCTGAAATGCAGTACTTGGATGCAACCTCAAAACCGACAGAATGATCTATCTCCGTTTCCAAGGCAAACCATTCAATATCACGGTAATCCAAGCCTATGCCCTCACCAGTAATGCTAAAGAAGCTGAAGTTGAACGGTTCTCTGAAGACCTACAAGACCTTCTAGAACTAATACCCCTGAAAAAATGTCCTTTTCATTATAGGGGACTGGAATGCAAAGGTAGGAAGTCAAGAAACACCTGGAGTAACAGGCAAATTTGGCCTTGGAGTACAGAATGAAGCAGGGCAAAGGCTAATAGAGTTTTGCCAAGAGAATGCACTGGTCATAGTAAACACCCTCTCCCAACAACACAAGAGAAAACTCTACACAAGGACATCACGAGATGGTCAATACTGAAATCAAATTGATTATATCGTGTGCAGTGAAAGAGGGAGAAGCTCTATACAATCAGCAAAAACAAGACTGGGAGCTGATGGTGGCTCATATCATGAACTGCCTATTTTCAAATTCAGATTTAAATTGAAGAAAGTAGGAAAAACCACTAGACCATTCAGATATAATCTAAATCAAATCCCTTACAATTATACAGTGGAAGTGAGAAATAGATTCAAGGGATTAGATCTGATAGAGTGCCTGAAGAACTGCTGATGGAGGTTCATGATATTGTACAGGAGACAGGGCTCAAGAGGATCCTTAATAAAAAGAAATGCTAAAAAGCAAAATGATTGTCTGAGGAGGGCTTAGAAATAGCTATGAAAAGAAGAGAAGTGAAAAGCAGAAGAGAAAAGGAAAGATATACCCATTTGAATGAAGCATTTCAAAGAATAGCAAGAAGAGAGAAAACAAAAATTTCTTCCTCAGTGATCAGTGCAAAGAAATAGAGGGAAACAATAGAATAGTGAAGACTAGAGATCTCTGCATGAAAATTAGAGATACCAAGGGAACATTTCATGTAAAGATAGGAACAATAAAGGACAGAAATAGTATGGACCTAACAGAAGCAGACGATATTAAGAAGAGGTGGCAAGAACACGCATAAGAACTATTCAAAAAATATCTTTATGACCCAGATAATCATGATGGTATGATCATTCACCTAGAGCCAGACATCCTGGAATGCAAAGTCAAGTGGGCCTTAGGAAACATCACTACGAAAAAAGCTAGTGGAGCTGATGGAATTCCAGTTGAGCTATTTCAAATCCTAAAAGATGATGCTGTGAAAGTGTTCCACTCAATATGCCAGCAAATTTGGAAAAAACAGCAGTGACCACAGGACTGGAAATGAAAAGGTCAGTTTTCATTCCAGTTCCAAGGAAAGGCAATGCCAAAGAATGCTCAAACAATCACACAGTTGAACTCATCTCACACGCTAGCAAAATAATGCTCAAATTCTCCAAGCCAGGCTTCAACAGTATGTGAACTGTGAACATCCACATGTTCAAGCTGGTTTTAGAAAAGGCAGAGGAACCAGAGATCAAATCGCCAACATCCACTGTATCATTGAAAAGCAAGAGAGTTCCAGAAAAAACCATCTCCTTCTCTTTATTGACTATGCCAAAGCCATTGACTTTGTGGATCACAACAAAATGTGGAAAATTCTTCAAGAGATGGAAATACCAGAAAACCTGACCTGCCTCCTGAGAAATCTATTTGAAGGTCAGGAAGCAACAGTGAGAAGTAGACATGGAACAACAAAGGAATATGTCAAGGCTATATATTGTCACCTTGCTTAATTAACTTATACACAGAGTGCATCATGAGAAATGCTGGGTTGGATGAAGCACAAGCTGGAATCAACATTGCCAGGAGAAATATCAGTAACCTCAGATATGCAGATGACACCCCCCTTATGTCAGAAAGCAAAGAACTAAAGAGCCTCTTGATGAAAGTGAAAGAGGAGAGTGAAAATGTTGGCTTAAAACTCAACATTCAGAAAACTAGGATCATGGCATCTGGTCCCATCACTTGATGGCAAATAGATGAGGAACAGTGGAAACAATGACTCAGTTTACTTTTGGGGGGCTCCAAAATCAGTGCAGATGGTGACTGCAGCCATGAAATTAAAAGATGCTTACTCCTTCGAAGAAACGTTATGCCAACCTAGATGGCATAATAAAAACAGATACATTACTTTGCCAACAAAGGTCCATCTAGTCGAAGCTATGATTTTTCCAGTAGTCATGTACTGATGTGAGAGTTGGACTATAAAGAAAGCTGAGCACTGCAGAATTGATGCTTTTGAACTGTGGTGTTGGAGGAGACTCTTGAGAGTCCCTTGAACTGAAAGGAGATCCAACCAGTCCATCCTAAAGGAAATCAATCCTGAGTATCGATTGGAAGGATTGATATTGAAGCTGAAACTCCAATACTTTGGCCACCAGATGCGAACAGCTGACTCACTTGAAAAGTCCTGATGCTTGGAAATATTGAAGGCTGGAGGAGAAGGGGACAACAGAGGATGCAATCATTGGATGGCATCACTGACTCAATGGATATGAGCTTGGGTAAACTCTTTGAGTTGGTGATGGACAGGGAGGCCTGGTTTGCTGCAGTCCATGGGGTTACAAAGAGTCGGACTAAGCAACTGAACTGATGATCCAACAATTCAACTTCTGTGTTTTACCCAGAAAGAAAGAAATTACTAATTTGAAAATGTAAATACCTTTTTACATTTAGCATTTAAATATGTCCTTTCCTTTTCTTCTAATATCTCTTATTTAAAATTTCTCATGGTTTGTATTTTTGTTTCTTGTATGTTTTTATCTCCTCGATTGCCTTCAAAATTTTGTCTTTAACTTTGATTTTTATCAGTTTGACTACAGTGTGCTCAGATGTGGTTTTCTTTGTATTTATCTTGCTTAAATTTCAGTGAGCATCTTGAATCTGCAAGTAGTTGAATTTTACCATAATGGGAATTCTCAACCATTAATTTTCTACCCCCCCCCTTTTTTTCTTCTGAGTTTGCAATGAGGTGTTACACTGCTTAATACTTTGTGTACAAGTCAGTGTGTCTTTCTTTGCTGTTGCTTTTCTTTAAATTTGACATTCTGCAGTTTTGTACTCAAGCTACTGACTCTGTCTTTACTAATGCACTTTTAAAACTCAGTGGTCTTTTTAATATCATATAAGAAACTAATTGCCAGTCCAGGTTCAATTCAAGATACAGGATGCTTGGGGCTGGTGCACTGGGATGACCCAGAGGGAGGGTATGGGGAGGGAGGTGGGAGGGGGTTTCAGGATGGGGAACACATGTGCACCCATGGCAGATTCATGTTGATGTATGGCAAAAACCAATACAATATTTTAAAGTAAAAAATAAATAAATAATTTTTTAAGTTAATAGAAAAAAATTTTTTTTCATAATAAAAACTAGTTTGATTTAATCATTTAAAAAATAAAATTAATGTTAAGGTATGCTTTATATTGATTATTTTTAATTACTATTTAAAAGGAGAAATTCTAACAAGTGAAAAGTAATCCCAACCTCTTTTTCTTTTATATTAGTATTGTATATGCCAAACTATATACGAGGAAGAAAGTGAAAATATAGTAAAAGAACCATTAAATTGGTTTTACTCAAGTTGAATGTTAAAAATTCACTATTACTTCACTTACACACTGCAAACCATGGTTGAATTTATTAGCATTTACTCATAAGAAGAATTTATAAGTTGATACTTTAATCTTGGTATTCAGTTCAGTTCAGTTCAATCACTCAGTCATGTCGGACTCTTTGCAAACTCATGGACTACATCATGCCAGGCCACCCTGTCCATCACCAACTCCCAGAATTTACTCAATTCATGTCCATTGAGTTGGTGATGCAATCCAACCCTCTCATCCTCTGTCCTCCCCTTCTCCTCTCGCCTTCAATCTTTTCCAACATCAGGGTTTTTTCAATGAGTCAAACTCAGTGGTCTTTTTAATATTTAAGATACTGAACTTTCCACTTCTATAATTTAAATTTAGCAGTTTTTTAACTGAATTATAGTTGATTTAGAATATTAGTTTTGGGTGTACAGCATAGTGACACAAAATTTTCACAGATTAGATTACATTTAAAGCAATTATATTGATTGCATTCCCTGTGCTATAAAATACATCCTTGTATCTTGTTTTAAGCATAATAGTTTGTACCTCTTAACTCCCCACTCTAATATTCCCCTCTCCCAACTAGCAATCACTAGTTTCTCTCTGTGAGTCTGTGTCAGTTTTGTTATATTCATTTGTTCCAGATTTTAGGTACATGTAAGTGATAACCTACAGTATTTGTCCCTCTCCATCGGACTTATTTCACTAAGTATAATATTCTCGTACCTTTAAAATTTCCATCTACACTGCCTCTGTTTCCTGAAGACTATAATTGCCTCTCACATTGACAATTGCAAACCTATCTGGTCTCCTTGATTTCATTCTCTCCACTTCCTCCAGTTATATTCTTTGTATATTGCCCAATAGTCTTTATCATACCCTAGATTATAAACTTTCAGTGGTTAGTGATCTTAAAATTTCATATACCTTATCTTGATTTAGGAAGCCCTGAGCTACTTGTGAATTGCCAACCATCCCCTGTAGTCATGGTTTATCCACGTTGGCTTAAAAAAAATTAGCACAGTTCCAATTTTTGCATCAGAACTATCTCCTGTAGACAGCCAGAAAGACACTGTAATATATTTATATTAAAAAATAAATAAAAGTCTGCAAATAAAAAAAAAAGACACTCTTGGTGTCATTGTTTCCTTTACCATTTTTTCTTGAAAAATGGCAAGTTTGTAGAATAGTTTTAAGGTTAGTACAAAGAACTCTTGTAGCTACCCAGAGACCTTATTCAACTTTTACCATTTGTTACAGTGGTATCATTTATAGGAAAAGGATTTTAAAATCATGAGATTCACCCAGTCATTATGGCTTTTAGTTTCTTTAAATCTAGAACAGTTTATTTCTCAATCTTTACTTGACTTTGATCATTTTGATATCTCTTTGAAGAGTACATTTTGTAATATGTCTCTCACATTGGATTTTCCCATTGTTTTTCTTTTTTTGGCCATGCTGCATGGCATACAGGATTTTAATTCTTTGACCCGGGATCGAACCTGTGCTTCTTGCAGGGAAAGTTGCAGAGTCTTAGCCACTGGACCACCTGGGAAGTCTTCCAACACTGTTTTTTATTCTTAGATTTAGGTTATGTATGTTTGGCCAGGGTCTTTGTCATAGAGTCTATTTCTTCCTATTGCAAATTAGGTGGCAAATAATATCTGTTTTTCTTATTACTGATGGTGTTAACTTTTATCATTTTCATTGGTGATGCTTAGTTGTATCTGATATTTTGCAGCCCATGGGGTGTATACCACCAGGCTCCTTTGTTCATAAGATTTTTCAGGCAAGAATACTGAAGTGGGTTGCCATTTCCTCCTCCACAGGGTTTTTCTGACCCAGGGATCGAACCCATGCCTCCTGTGTCTCCTGCATTGGCAGGTGAGTGTTTACCACTGAACCACCTGGGAAACTCTTTATCATTTGATTAGTCACATCATTTAGATGGAGGATACCAGTTTCTCCACTGCAGAATTCGCTTTAAGTATTTTATGGGTAGATATTTTCAGTTCAGTTCAGTTGCTTAATTGTGTCTGACTCTTTGTGACCCCATGGACGGCAGCACACCAGGCTTCCCTGTCCTTCACCAACTCTTGGAGCTTGCTCAGACTCATGTCCATCAAGTCAATGATGCCATCCAACCATCTCATCCTCTATCATACACTTCTCCTCCTGCCTTCAATCTTTCCCAGCATTAGGGTCTTTTCCAATGCATCAGTTCTTCACATCAGGTGGCCACAGTATTGGATTTTCAGGTTCAACATCAGTCCTTCCAGTGAATATTCAGGGTTGATTTCCCTTAGGATTGACTAGTTTGATCTCCTTGCAGTCTAAGTGGCTTTCAAGTCTTCTCCAACACCACAGTTCAAAAGCAGTAATTCTTCGGTGTTCAGACCATATACAATCCCAGTTTTGTAAACTTTTACTTAATATGAACATTTATTGTTTTATGCTTGAATTATTACTATAATTGTCACATGCTCATTTTCTAATCCCTTTGTTCCTTATAAATATGCTAGTTGTTGAAATTGTACAGTTAGGAAGAATTTTTTTGTCCCCATTTCTGTATTCACTTATATATATTTTTTAAAATCAATGTAGAGTCAGGAATTATCACTATTTATTATCACTATCACTACAGATTCTAGATCTAGCCAGTCTCATTTTAAGCTGGCTTTTAACATACAGTTTTGAAATACTTATAATTCCAGTGGAGAAGGAAATGGCAACCCACTCCAGTATTCTTGCCTGGAAAATTCTGTGGACAGAGGAGTCTGGTGAGCTATAGTCCATAGGGTTGCAAAGAGTTGGACTCGACTTAATGACAGCACACACACGTGCACACATACTTCTAATGGCAGCTGTCTGAAACTACCCAAGAGATGACCTCCTGGATTCTATATCTAATTTGCCATAGATCTCAGGTTATGTCAACTCATACCAGTCAGTACTACCTGAGAGATTCCCCTCCCAACAGTTTCCTATCATATGAGAGTATATATGTTGTTCATTTAATTCTTCTTTGGGGGATGTAACCATGTTCTAGAGTGCGTTCAAACCCAGTCCCATTGTTTTAAATTTATTTATTTTAATTGGAGGCTAATTACTTTACAATATTGTAGTGGTTTTTGCCATACATTGACATGAATGAGCCATGGTGTACATCTGTTCCCCATCGTGAACCCCCTCCCACCTCCCTCCCCATCCCATCCCTCAGGGTCATCCCAGTGCACAAGCCCTGAGCACCCTGTCTCATCCATCAAACCTGGACTGGTGATTTGTTTCACATATGATAATATACATGTTTCAATGCTATTCTCTCAAATCATCCTACCCTCACCTTCTCCCACAGAGCCCAACAGTGTGTTCTTTACATCTGTGTCTCTTTTGCTGTCTCGCATATAGGGTCATCGTTACCATCTTTCTAAATTCCATATATATGCGTTAATATACTGTATTGGTGTTTTTCTTTCTGACTTACTTCACTCTGTATAATAGGCTCCAATGTCATCCACCTCATTAGAACTGATTCAAATGTATTCTTTTTAATGGCTTAGGAATATTCCATTGTGTATATGTACCACAGCTTTCTTATCCATTCATCTGCTGATAGACATCTAGGTTGTTTCCATGTCCTGGCTATTATAAACAGTGCTGTGATGAACATTGGGGTACATGTGTCTCTTTCAATTCTGGTTTCCTCAGTGTGTACGCCCAGCAATGGGATTGTTGGATCATATGGTAGTTCTGGTTACAGTTTTTGAAGGAATCTCCACACTGTTCTCCATAGTGGCTGTAATAATTTGCTTTCCCACCAACAATGTAAGAGGGTTCCCTCTTCTCCACACCCTCTCCAGACTTTTGGATAGCAGCCATTCTGACTGGTGTGAAATGGTGCCTCATTGTAGTTTTGAGTTAATTTTATATCCTTTCTCTTGTAATGAGTGATGTTGAGCATCTTTTCATGTGTTTGTTAGCCATCTGTATGTCTTCTTTGGAGAAATGTCTGTTTAGTTCTTTGGCCCACTTTTTGATTGGGTTGTTTATTTTTCTGGAATTGAGCTGCAGGAGTTGCTTGTATATTTTTGAGATTGATTCTTTGTCCGTTGCTTCATTTGCTATTATTTTCTCCCATTCTGAAGGCTGTCTTTTTACCTTTCTTAGAGATTCCTTTGTTGTACAGAAGCTTTTAATTTTAATTAAGTCCCATTTGTTTATTTTTGCTTTTATTTCCAATATTCTTGGAGGTGGGTCATAGAGGATCCTGCTCTGATTTATGTCGGAGAGGGTTTTGCCTGTTTTCCTCTAAGATCTTTACAATTTTCTGGTCTTACATTTAGATCTTTAATCCATTTTGAGTTTATGTTTGTGTATGGTGTTAGAAAGTGTTCTAGTTTCATTATTTTACAAGTGGTTGACCAGTTTTCCCAGCACCACTTGTTAAAGAGATTGTCTTTTCTCCATTGTATATTCTTGCCTCCTTTGTCAAAGATAAGGTGTCCATAGGTGCACGGATTTATCTCTGGGCTTTCTATTTTGTTCCATTGATCTATATTTCTGTCTTTCTGCCAGTACCATAATGTCTTGATGACTGTGGCTTTGTAGTAGAGCCAGAAGTCAGGTGGGTTGATTCCTCCAGTTCCATTCTTCTTTCTCAAGATTGCTGTGGCTATTCGAGGTTTTTCGTATTTCCATACAAATTGTGAAATTATTAGTTCTAGTTCTCTGAAAAATACTGTTGATAGCTTGATAGGGATTGCATTGACTCTATAGTTTGCTTTGGGAAGTATACTTATTTTCACTTTATTGATTCTTCCAATCCATGAACATAGCATATTTCTCCATCTATTTGTGTCCTCTTTGATTTCTTTCATCACTGTTTTATAGTTTTCTATATCTAGGCCTTTTGTTTCTTTAGGTATATTTATTCCTAAGTATTTTATTATTTTCCTTGTGATGGTGAATGGAATTGTTTCCTTATTTCTTTCTGTTTTCTCATTGTTAGTGTATGGAAATGCAAGTTATTTCTGTGTGTTAATTTTATATCCTGCAGCTTTACTCTATTCATTGATTAGCTCTAATAATTTTCATGTGGAGTCTTTAGGATTTTCTATGTAGAGGATCATGTCATCTGCAAACAGTGAGAGTTTTCCTTCTTCTTTTCCAATCTGGATTCCTTTTACTTCTTTTAAAATCAACAAAGCTAAAAGCTGGTTCTTTGAGAAGATAAATAAAATAGACAAACAACTAGCCACAATCATCAAGAAACAAAGGGAGAAGAATCAAATCAAGAAAATTAGAAATGAAAATGCAGAAATCACAACAGACAACACAGAAATACAAAGGATCATAAGAGACTACTATCAGCAACTATATTCCAGTAAAACGGGCAACTTGGAAGAAATGGACAAATCCTTTGAAAAGTACAACTTTCCAAAACTGAACCAGGAAGAAATAGAAAATCTTAACAGAACCATCACAAGCATGGACATTGAAACTGTAATCAGAAATCTTCCAGTAAACAAAAGCCCAGGACCAGATGGCTTCACAGCTGAATTCTACCAAAAATTTAAAGAAAAGCTAACACCTATCCTACTCAAACTCTTCCAGAAAATTGCAGAGGAAGGTAAACTTCCAAACACCATTCTATGAGATCAGTCCAGTTCAGTCGCTCAGTCGTGTCCGACTCTTTGTGACCTCATGAATCGTAGCATGCCAGGCCTCCCTGTTCATCACCAACTCCTGGAGTTCACTCAGACTTGTGTCCATCGAGTCAGTGATACCATCCAGCCATCTCATCCTCTGTCATGACCTTCTCCTCTTGCCCCCCAATCCCTCCCAGCATCAGAGTCTTTTCCAATGAGTCAACTCTTCACATGAGGTGGCCAAAGTACTGGAGTTTCAGTTTTAGCATCATTCCTTCCAAAGAAATCCCAGGGTTGATCTCCTTCAGAACGGACTGGTTGGATCTCCTTGCAGTCCAAGGGACTCTCAAGAGTCTTCTCCAACACCACAGTTCAAAAGCATCAGTTCTTCCATGAGGTCACCATCACCCTAATACCAAAACCAGATAAAGATGCCACAAAAAAAGAAAACTACAGGCCAATATTACTGATGAACGTAGATGCAAAAATCCTTAACAGAACTCCAGCAAACAGAATCCAACAACATGGTAAAAAGATCATACATCATGACCAAGTGGATTTTATCCCAGGGATGCAAGGATCTTCAATATTCACAAATCAATCAATGTAATACACCACATTAACAAATTGAAAGATTAAAAACCATATGATTATCTTAATAGATGCAGAGAAAGCCTTTGACAAAATTCAACATCCATTTATGATAAAAACCCTCCAGAAAACAGGAATAGAAGGAACATACCTCAACATAATAAAAGCTATATATGACAAACCCACAGCAAATATTATCCTCAGTGGTGAAAAATTGAAAGCATTTCCCCTAAAGTCAGGAACAAGAGTGCCCACTCTCACCACTACTATTCAACATAATTTTGGAAGTTTTAGCCTTAGCAATCAGAGAAGAAAAAAAAGAAAAGGAACCTGTCCAATTTTTGCTTCTTCATTACAGCTGTAACACTTTACTCCATTCTTGGCAAGACTAATATTACACAGTAAGTTCCCTACATATAATCTTGCAAGTTGTGAACTTGCAAAAACACAAACGTGCATCTGATTCCAGCAAGGAACCAGAACCTGTGCCATCAATTTCAGTCGTGCATGAAATTGCAGCTTGCCCTCCATCTCCTATGCTGATGAACGCTCAGCTCTACCATCTCCCACCTCCTCCCTCCTCTAGTCAGTAACTGTTCTTGCCTTTTAACCTGATGCCAACCCCTGTATGCCAGCTGTTGTACTGAACTACTGTACTTTTCAAGGTACTGTGCTGTAAAATGTTTCCTTTATATTTGTGTTTGTTTATGTATTATTTGTGTGAAATGTATTATAAGCCTATTATAGTACAGTACTATATAGCCAAGTGTGTTAGTTGGGTAGCTATGCTAACTTTGTTGGACTGAACAAAGAAATTAGACATGCAAACATGCTCTCAGAACAGTAATCATTCATATGTAGGGGACAAACTGTATCTATTTTTCACCTGAAGTTCATTAAAATTAATATTTCTTGAACCTTATGTTTTGAAATAGTCCTTGACGTCATACTCATATTAGAAGGCTACAGCCCATGGGGTTGCAAAGAGTCGGACATGACTGAGCGACTTCACTTTCACTTTCACTTTACTTTATGACCTCATCAAATATTTTAATTGTAATTTATGTGCTTGTTTACTTTTTGTTTCTCTCACTATAGTATGTATTTGGAGAAGGAAATGGCAACCCAATCCAGTATTCTTGCCTAGGAAATCCCATGGACAGTGTCTGAGCCTTGGATGGGCTACAGTCCATGGGGTCGCAAAGAGTCAGACATGACTTAGCAACTGAGCACACATTAGTTACTGAATTGACTGTGTATTCATTTATGTATCTCCATCCACTAGCATAGTATCTAAACACATAGTAGGCTGTCAATGAAAATCTATTAAGTGAGTGAGATTGTGATTTGAAGAAAATAACTCTGTTTAACAGTTTCCATAACTAGTGGTTTCATTTCATTTGTTATATTGTATTCCCATTTATCCTTGATATCTGTTACATTAACTAGTAAAAAAGTTAAATATTATTTGACATAGCTCGCATGACCTTAGAATTGCCACTACTTTAGTTTTAGAATCTTTGTAAAACTAAGAACAACATTATATCCATGTCACAGACACCATATTCGAAAACCATAAAATGTTTTGTTTTTATAGTTGCATTCGTTGATTAAGGTGGCCATATAAAAATACCACAAATCGGTAGTCTAGGCAACAGAAATTTCTCAGTTCAAGAGGCTGGAAATCCCAAGACCAAGGTGTTGGCAGGTTTGATTTCTCTTGAGGCCTCTCTCCTTGGATTGTGGACAGCCACACCCTGATATCTCTTCCTCTTCAATAGATACCAGTTACATTGGATTACAACCCCATTCTTATGACCTCACTTAACCTTAGTTATCTCTCTAAAGACCATATCTCCCAATAACAACCACACTGGGAATTTGGGCTTCAGCATATGAATTCTTGGGGACACAATTTAGTCCTTAACATTGGCTGCTTCTGTTTTATTATATATTCAATACCATGACTATACAGAAAATCATATTGATTTCTCCCCCCCACACACATTTTTTGGTCAGATGAACACAGAAACCTCCATAACACTCAGGTAGAGATGAAGGAACTTTTTCACTTTATTCAATATTTTACAATTGGTTGGTGGTTCTTCCTGTTGCTAAATGTAAGATGAGTCTTAAGACTTTTTCAAGCATCTCTAAATATAAGGTTTTTTTTTCTTTAGTTTATTCATTAAAAAGAAATTTTGACAAAAAATTCACAGGTAATCTTGGCTAGCTATAATCTTTTCCTTAAACCAGCCAGATTACTTTAAAAATTACCAAACCAATAGGATCAGCTATTTATTTGAATGACATGCATTAAGAAAATAATTCTGCACTTTGGGTCTTTGTAAGATGTTTTGACGGAGAAGGCAATGGCACCCCACTCCAGTACTCTTGCCTGAAAAATAACATGGATGGAGGAGCCTGGTGGGCTGCAGTCCATGGGGTCACTAAGAGTTAGACACAACTGAGTGAATTCACTTTCACTTTCATGGATTGGAGAAGGAAATGGCAACCTACTCCAGTGTTCTTGCCTGGAGAATCCCAGGGACGGCGGAGCCTGGTGGGCTGCCGTCTACGGGGTCGCACAGAGTCGGACACAACTGAAGCGACTTAGCAGCAGCAGCCTGATGTTTTGACAGGTAATTCTCAAGTGACTACTAATGTGTAGAGCGTTTCCTGTTGGGTTAATGAAAATGTTCTAAACTTGGGTTTTGGTAAAAGTTGCACAACTTTGTCAATACAGTAAAAAGCAGTGAATTGCACTTTAAAGGGGGGAATTATATCTGAATAAATATGTTTTAAAAGGGTAATATCTGAATTTATTCTATTTGTTATCATTGTCAACTAGTGACATTTATCTGAAATACTGATTAGAGTTATCTCTGTATATCTAATCGGATATACTGATTAGAGATTAGAGTTATCTCATCTAATGAAATTATTTTTCCATATTTTACATATTAAGTTTTCTCATTTATTCTACATTCAGTCGTCATACTTTTGTGAACAGAATCTAATAAGGTTTTTTTTTTAATTACTATTTACTTTAACTTGGAAAATTAGAATGGAGGTGGGTAATCATATCAAAATTTGGAACACTAGTTGTAAGTGGTTGAAAATCCAGAGGAAAAGAAAGACTAACATATGAAGATGTCTCCAACTTTTTGAAACTAAGAAAAGTCATTTTCATGGCTCAAAAGAAATGGATCAAATCCCTGAAATTCAGTCATAACATCTAAAACCCTCTTTTTCTGTCAGCTATCCCATGTCAGAAAATGTGCCATAAAAAGAAGAGACTTTTTATGATAAGCATGTTTTCTAGCACTACCCCTAAATCTTCAAGGGATTTTATGTGAGTAACCATTGCTCACTGCTCATGCTTACAATTCAATATATGAGTCTTGATCAGGCTTTTCTTAAGGCAAAATAAAGCTTTTAACTTTTGGTGAGATTTAAGCACTAAAATTCAGAGAAGAATGAGCTTCTAAGTCTTTTTTCTAGAATTTTTCACTAATTGTTTTGTCCTGTTCAAGTAAAACATGTTATGATATCAGTATTGCACTTTAATATTAAGCTTTGTTTAAAATTTTTAGTTGTAAGTGATCTTTGAAAAAGCCAATTTAAATAAAACTAATAGAAACTGATGTTTACCAATAGTCAAATGTGCCTAAATTGTCTATTTTTAGTAATGAGGGAAAACCCCAAATCTGGAACTTACAGCTCTGCCTTTCTCTTGAGCAGAGTAGTAAATACAACTCTCTGAATCCAATAAGTTGATTACTTTTTTTCTAACGTTTAACAATTTCCTCAGTAACTTATTCCAAAATATCTCCATTTCCTTCTCTCGCCTCATGCAAACAGAGTCTATGATTTCCCATCCAAGTAAGGTTTGGCTATTTTGAATGACCTTTTTTCCCACAAACGAGCTGTAGTCTGTTCCTCTTTGTTTTCTCTCTGAATGATACATAAGCTTGGGAAAATGTTGCTGGATTTCTTTGAGCATAAAATGCAGAGATTCCCAGAGTTCTCAGAGCTTTGTAACAATGTCTACTTCAGTCTGGCAGTGTGCCTGAGGGGCTAAGGGCTCAAGGCTGCCTTTGAAAGGAAAGACCTAGAGAAGCCAAGAAGGAAGAGAATCAATCAGTCTATAGTTAAAATGAGGTTCCAGTTTGATCAGTTACACTAGTGGTCACAGAACTTACTGAAAAGCTGATTAATCTAAAATAATAATCAGTTTTTGCCTGGCCAATCACATTAGCCATGAAATAGATCTCATTAAGTCACTATTAAATGCATCTAATTCAGAGCAACTGCAGGTTATCATGAGGGAAATGGCATTTGGGAAAAAAGGTTCTTCAAGCTGCCAGGTGAAGAATGGATGGGAAGGGAGAGTGAGGGAGTTTTCTGTCTTTTTCTGTGGCTGCCTCTATCAGTGAATAGCCTTCTCAAGCTACTTTCTGCAGATGTACTGTTTCACATTCTTCTTTTTCCTACTACAACTAATTAATTTTTAATGCAAGTAATAGCTTCACCTCTAAATTCAGCCCCTTAGAGAACCCAACTCAATGGCTCTTGAATACACAGGGCTCCTGGGTAGGAAATAATATTAATACCAATTTGGGGCTGCAGCTTGCAGGATAAATGAAGTTATCTTTGGATTGGTTTACTCCACTTGGGTCAATAGCTGGCCTCCTCTCTTGTCTGGTAACACTTTCTTGATTTGTGTTTAAAACTTGCTACTCTGCCCTAACATAGATATTTCTGAAAGTTCAGAAACAGGGTTTTTTTTTTGTGTGTGTGTGTGATGTCTCAAGAGCCATTTCCTTTACCAAATCACAGCATGTCAGGGCTGGAAGGGAATCTTAGAAATCATCTATTCCTGCAATATATAGAAAAAAAAATCTTCAGAGATAAGAATGGGAAGTTAGCTTGGATTGAGATATGAAGAATTTGTTTGTTTTGTTCACACTCAAGAGTTGGTACTTTGTCCTGGAAGTAATCAAAGGTGATTGTGATTAAGTGTTATTGTGTTTGTTTTGGGGTGAGAAGAGAAGGTCTGAATTCAGAAAGAACATTCTGGCAGAAGTTTAAAGGGCATTGAGAGAGGGTAAAACTAGGGGCTGAGGAGAGCAGTTCAGGGTGTGATACGATTTCTGGTGAAAGGTAATGGGGATTGAACTAGGTCTCTGAGTGTCAGGATGAAGACCAGAACATAGAGAGAGCTATTGAAAAGACAGAATTGGCAGGGTTTTGTGAATAATCAAATGTCATGGGTGTAGGAGAAAGAGAAGCTGAGTATTTATTGATTGATGGGCAAGCTGAGTAGTCAGTCATTCAGTGTGATAAGGACTTACAGGCTGGAGACTTATGAAAATCTTTGGCTATGTGGGTAATGATATTAACAGTAATGCTACTGATGATGATACCATTGGGAAATGTCTAATGGATGTGTGTCAGGAAGTATTTAACAGGAGGCTTCCTGTGTACTGTTTTGTATCTGTCAGGAATTCTCTGTTCCTTATTAATTTCTGAATATTCAGGAATTAAGAGGAGATGCAAGCCTCTCCTGGGGGCTGAGGAATCCAGGCATTTCCTTCCTTAGTTTTCCTATACGGTGATAAGTACCCTCTTCCTTTTTATGAACGATATGGTAAAAGTGATTATTTACAACTCTCTCTCTCTTTAATATGGATCGCTTATGTTTTGTAAGTCTGGAATTTGAATCTTTATCTTTGCTGAGAATAACTACAGTATATATGCCCACACCATGTTGATCAAAACACCTCTGCTCCATCAGAGCTTTGATCCCCGTGTCTTGCTTTCTCTCTCTCTCTGTCTCTCTCCCCCCACCGTCTCTCTCTCTCTGTCTCTCTCTCTCTCTTTTTCAGGCTGATCCCCTGAAGCTCAGAGGCCCTCTGGGTTCACTTTCCTGCCCTGGCTTCTAAGACCCTCTAGAGAAGGCGCTCTGTGCCTTCACCCCCTCGAGAGGGCACCTGAGGCCTTCATGAACAGAGCAAGTGCCGTGCAGGGGCTTTATTGGCTTTCTGTGTAAACCAAGGAATATCAGCCTCTTTCTCTCTCCTTTACTTTCCTATCAGTCAACTCTGGACCACCAGGTTCTGATCCATTAAAGGACTTCAACAGATGTGGAATTAACAGACTTCATCAATAACATATATTTGAAGTATTCTCTTATCCTGTCAATTATCAAATACATTTGTCTTCTCACTATTTCCTTTCAATATTTTTAAGAGACAGCAGTATTATAAAATTATTTAGTCCCATTTCTGCCATGCCCTTTAGCAAGTCATTTCATCTCTCTGAACCTAAGTTCCTTATCTAGACCTGGAGATAATAAAACAGGCTTATCTTAACTTAGTGTATGAGTCATATAAAACTGATAATGGAAAGTATTTTGAAAACCTTAAAAAGCACAGGTGACTAATTTTTTTTATTAAGAGAATTGAAGGTCATGTTATCCCTGTTATAGAAATGTACTTTAGGGACTTCCCAGTGGTTGAGACTCTGTGTTTCCACTGCAGGGAGCATGGGTTTAATCCTTGGTTGTGGAACTAAGATCTCACATGCCCCACAGTGCAGCCAAAAAAATAAATAAAAAGTGACTTTAAGTGCTCTCCTCCTTCCATAATCTTCGTGTATTATGGAACTCCTCAAACACATTAAACTCTGGCAAAACATTGCATTCTTAGGCCCTGTCAGCTGGCTGTGAATGTTTCTAAGAAAGAATACCCCTACATTTTCACTGGAGTTTTCAGCTATTATCTAGGAAACGACTAGGACTGCTTTGACATCCAGGAGTTTCTTTGAGTGATCTAGATGCCAGGGAAGGCATTTGTGGTGCGACATAGAGGAGGCCTTAAATCTGTAATTTTGTGGGGAAATGGCTTGTGACTATAATTAATTTTTTTTTTCAGACTTACCCTGGTAGCACAGATGGTAGGGAATATGCCTGCAATGCAGGAAACCCAGGTTCAGGCCCTCATTCAAGAAGATCCCCTGGAGGAGAAACTGACAACCCACTCCAGTATTCTTGCCTGGAGAATCCCATGGACAGAGGAGCCTGGTGGGCTATAGTCTGAGGTTGCAAAGAGTCAGACATGACTGAGTGACTAATACAACATTGTCAAGAACCTGAGTGATGATAAGGCTTTTTTGCCCCACGTCAATAGGTTTGAGTGGCATAATTAAGAACTATGCATAAATTTCTCAGAAAAATCTTTCTAGTTGTGGTAGCTTTCATTTTGAGCTGAAAAGGGATTAAAACATTTGGAAAATGCATCCAGATAACTGTGTTATAGGTTTGCTATGTGTTGGCTTCTATTCCTGTGACTGAAAGGTGATCACATGCAAGAAAGACATAAAAGCCAAGATTCATAACTGGAGAATCAGAGGCCAAGTTTTTTAAAAATTTTATATATTTGTACAGAAAAATTGAGTACCTTGGAAGTCCTTTTAAATTTGAAGCCCTTTATTTTTACTTGAGTTATTTAAATAATGGTCCTGAAACCAAGAGACAAAGTTCGCTCTCTGCAGAAAATTTAATTGGAAACAGCACTGGTCTCATTGCCACAAACTTGGTCTCTTATCCTGGTTCAGACATTCTCATGATTCAGGTGACCTATGAGAAAGGAATTGATATATTTACACCTGGGATTCCTCCTAACTCTAAATTTTTGAGTCAAGTTTTCTCAGAATTCCTAAAATCCTTTTCATTTTGATTTTTGTGAAGATTAGTACAACAAAGTAGACAATTTTCTATAATGAGGTGGGGCTCAGTCCCCACTAAAACTAAAAATTTTTCACGGTGACTTGAAACAGGGGAAATAAGATATTTAGAGAGAGAACTCTTCCCACACTGTGGAAGGGCATTATCAATAACTACATTTAGCCATGATTGCTTTCTATCTGTTCTATTATCAAGCCCAAATAGATAATTCATGTGTTTTCAGATGGCTAAGTAATCACTATCAGTTCAGTTCGGTGCAGTTCAGTAGCTCAGTCGTGTCCGACCCTTTGCGACCCCAAGAATTGCAGCACGCCAGGCCTCCCTGTCCATCACCATCTACCGGAGTTCACTCAGACTCACGTCCATCGAGTCCGTGATGTTATCCAGCCATCTCATCTTCGGTCGTCCCCTTCTCCTCCTGCCCCCAATCCCTCCAAGCATCAGAGTCTTTTCCAATGAGTCAACTCTTCCCATGAGGTGGCCAAAGTACTGGAGTTTCAGCTTTAGCATCATTCCTTCCAAAGAAATCCCAGGGTTGATCTTCAGAATGGACTGGTTGGATCTCCTTGCAGTCCAAGGGACTCTCAAGAGTCTTCTCCAACATCACAGTTCGAAAGCATCAATTCTTTGGCACTCAGCCTTCTTCACACTCCAACTCTCACATCCATACATGACCACAGGAAAAACCATAGCCTTGACTAGACAGACCTTAGTCGGCAAAGTAATGTCTCTGCTTTTGAATATACTATCTATTGGTCATAACTTTTCTTCCAAGGAGTAAGTGTCTTTTAGTTTCATGGCTGCAATCACCATCTGCAGTGATTTTGGAGCCCACAAAATAAAGTCTGATACTGTTTCCACTGTTTCCCCATCTATTTCCCATGAAGTGATGGGACCGGATGCCATGATCTTAGTTTTCTGAATGTTGAGCTTTAAGCCAACTTTTTCACTCTCCTCTTTCACTTTCATCAAGAGGCTTTTTAGCTCCTCTTCACTTTCTGCCATAAGGGTGGTGTCATCTGCATATCTGAGCTTATTGATATTTCTCCAAGCAATCTTGATTCCAGTTTGTGTTTCTTTCAACCCAGCGTTTCTCATGATGTAATCTGCATATAAGTTAAATAAGCAGGGTGACAATATACAGCCTTGCCATACTCCTTTTCCTATTTGGAACCAGTCTGTTGTTCCATGTCCAGTTCTAACTGTTGCTTCCTGGCTTGCATACAGATTTCTCAAGAGGCAGGTTAGGTGGTCTGGTATTCCCATCTCTTTCAGAATTTTCCACAGTTTATTGTGATCCACACATTCAAAGGCTTTGGCATAGTCAATAAAGCAGAAAGAGGTGTTTTTCTGGAACTCTTTTGCTTTTTCCATGATCCAGCGGATGTTGGCAATTTGATCTCTGGTTCCTCTGCCTTTTCTAAAGCCAGCTTGAACATCAGGAAGTTCACAGTTCATGTATTGCTGAAGCCTGGCTTGGAGAACTTTGAGCATTACTTTACTAGCATGTGAGATGAAACTACTGCAATTGTGTGGTAGTTTGAGTATTCTTTGGCATTGCCTTTCTTTGGGATTGGAATGAAAACTGACCTTTTCCAGTCCTGTGGCCACTGCTGAGTTTTCCAAATTTGCTGGCGTATTGAGTGCAGCACTTTCACAGCATCATCTTTCAGGATTTGAAACAGCTCAACTGGAATTCCATCACCTCCATCATGGTCAACAAAAGAGTCTGAAATGCAATACTTGGATGCAATCTCAAAATTGACAGAATGATCTCTGTTCATCTCCAAGGCAAACCATTCAATATCACAGTTATCCAAGTCTATGCCCCAACCAGTAATGCTCAAGAAGCTGAAGTTGAACGGTTTTATGAAGACCTACAAGATCTTTTAGAAGTAACACCCAAAAAAGATGCCCTTTTCATTATAGGGGACTGGAATGCAAAAGTAGGAAGTCAAGAAACACCTGGAGTAACAGGCAAATTTGGCCTTGGGATGTGGAATGAAGCAGGCAAAGACTAATAGAGTTTTGCCAAGAAAATGCACTGGTCATAGCAAACACCCTCTTTCAACAACACAAGAGAAGATTCTACACATGGATATCACCAGATGGTCAACACCGAAATCATATTGATTACATTCTTTGTAGCCAAAGATGGAGAAGCTCTATGCAGTCAACAAAAACAAGACCAGGAGCTGACTGTGGCTCAGATCATGAACTCCTTACTACCAAATTCAGACTTAAGAAGAAAGTAGGGAAAACTGCTAGACCATTCAGGTATGACCTAAATCAAATCCCTTATGATTATACAGTGGGAGTGAGAAATAGATTTAAGGGCCTAGCTCTGATAGATAGAATGACTGATGAACTATGGAATGAGGTTCATGACATTGTACAGGAGACAGGGATCAAGACCATCCCCTTGGAAAAGAAATGCAAAAAAGCAAAATGGCTGTCTGGGGAGGCCTTACAAATAGCTGTGAAAAGAAAAGAGGTGAAAATCAAAGGAGAAAAGGAAAGATATAAGCATCTGAATGCAGAGTTCCAAAGAATAGCAAGAAGAGATAAAGCCTTCTTCAGCGATCAATGCAAAGAAATAGAGGAAAAGAACAGAATGGGAAAGACTAGAGATCTCTTCAAGAAAATTAGAGATACCAAGGGAACATTTCATGCCAAGATGGACTCGATAAAGGACAGAAATGGTCTGGACCTAACAGCAGAAGATATTAAGAAGAGGTGGCAAGAATACACAGAAGAACTGTACAAAAAAGATCTTCATGACCCAGATAATCATGATGATGTGATCACTAATCTAGAGCCAGACATCTTGGAATGTGAAGTCAAGTGGGCCTTAGAAAGTAAGCCCTATAGATACTTAAAAACCATTTGGGAATGGAAGGTTCAACCGTGTAATATTAAACATGACCTGAGCAGTGCTAGCATATGCTAGTTTTGGCCAAAGGCATATAGCCCATATATACAGCCCATATAGTCAATGGGCTGTAATGAGAGTCTGCTTTTCTACATTATATTTCTACTTAATTAAATAATTTCTTTCCTATTTGTTATTTCCAAGTTTATTTTGTTTTTATTCACAAAGAAAGCATAATAAGTTAATAGATAAACTAGCTTCTTTTTTCAGCCTCTATGGGATGTAGCTTCATTAGCTGAAGTAATATATATATATATATATATATATATATATATATATATATATATTAATCAACACATTTCTGCCATGTCTTTTT
>NW_024070207.1:50196790-50201707 GCF_014754425.2 Oryx dammah
TATATTAATCAACACATTTCTGCCATGTCTTTTTCCACTACTGTATTGTTCTGATCAGTAGTTGGTGCTCCTGCCTATGTTCATTTTGCATACAGGTGTCTCATTCTGCCAGCTAATTGTAAAGAAACGTATGTGAAAATTTTCTCAATAATTAGCCTTTTTGCCATGTGTTATATTGACCTCTGCGGTCGCAAAGAGTCTGACACGACTGAGCAACTGAACTGAACTGATATTGACCTCAGTCCTTCTGTGGCCCATTGTAGTACAACCCAAGGATGCTGGTTAGAAATAGGAAAGGACACTTAGTAAACAATGTGTATGATGTCCAGTAACCCAGAAGAATCAGTTATGTCAGTTTCAGAACTATGTGAAGTATGTTTGGCTAACTGTACAAACATGGTCATGCTGAAATTGATTCAGTGTAGTGTGGACAATGAGAAAGGCATCGCGTAGGCTCTTTCAGGTACACCAAGAGGTTTAAAGCACAGTCTAGGTTCTCTTGAGGCTTACAATATAGCAAGACTCAGACAACTATAGTCGAGGGAAAGGATGCAGGGAAAGTTGCTTTGATGTAGGTTATATCACTTTTCTTCTGTGCTTATTTGACTGATGTCTCTTATGTGCCATCTAAAGCTTCCCTGGTGCTCAGACAGTAAGAATCTACCTGTAATGTGGGAGACCCAAGTTCGATCTCTGAGTTGGGAAGATCCCCTGAAGAAAGGAATGGCAACCCACTCCAGTATTCTTGCCTGGAGCATTCCATGGACATAGGAGCCTGGTGGGCTATAGTCCATGGAGTCACTAAGAGGTGGACACAACTGAGCAACTAACATTTCTACTTTCAAAGCATTCCCCAGGTTGAGAAAGTCCACTTCTATGCTGTCCAGGTTCACTCTCCAGTTTCATCAGTAATACAAGTTACAATGAGACAACCTAGTTACAAAGGCTCCAATAAAGAACAAATTTAGAGAGTTTTGAGACGTTTTGAGGGTTGTGAAGGATTTTGACAGGTAGCGGTAATGACAAAAGGAGAAGGGGATCAATGGAAAAGAATGCATAGCATTAAGAAATGGAGCACTGCCAGATATTGATGAATAAGGGAGGGTTCTGGGAAGTGCAAGTGATCTAATTTGGCTGCAGCAGGTGGGGAGATGAGCTTTTGTAGTGAGGGAGTGACATCATCACTGAAAGCTTCAACATGAATTCTGGCAGCAGTAGAGCAGGTGGATTAACAGGTATGGAGAGTGTGTGTCATAAAAGAAATGTGAGCCTGTGCTGCTACAGGGGCTCTGGGAATGGGGGATGAGGGGCAGATGTCAAAGGCATGGAGGAGGATCTGTGACAACTGATTGGATCCAGAATGCATTTGAAAGAGAATGTT
This sequence comes from Oryx dammah, assembly GCF_014754425.2. Taxonomy (NCBI): domain Eukaryota; kingdom Metazoa; phylum Chordata; class Mammalia; order Artiodactyla; family Bovidae; genus Oryx; species Oryx dammah. The sequence goes on from NW_024070207.1 coordinate 50,198,172, forward strand.
GATGACAAAGTTGATTTATTTCTGTGAATTTTGTCATGGTCATATATATATATATATTTGCTTGTTTGGGTTCTCTTATCAATGTGTCTTTCTGTTTTCATGGAAATTCTCATACATTGAGAGATTACATAATGAATTTATACATGTTTATTGTATACATCTCCTAGTTTAATCATAAAATATTTAAGATATATATTAATAAATGTGAAATGTCATTAATACAGACATAAAACTTTCCAGTTAAAAGTAATTCATCTCTTGTCCAACTTTTCTTTTCACTTGATAAAAGGAATGATAGAGGATTTTTATAAAGGTGATATTACAAGGAAATAAAGATAGGTGGGATGCTTTTGTTCTTATCTTGGTAGATACTAAAATGACTCTGCTTTCCACTACCCAAAAATAGGTATGTTATAGTTAATTAGCCTGATCTCATACTTGTTCAAAAGTCTTTAAAGTGTTCATCTAATAGCAGATATAACATAAGGGGTCCTGGCTCATAGCCATCTATCAATTCATCAAGACTCAAGTAATGGGCTGTTACCAGAGAACACTTAGATAATACTATCACTGAAGTCTCTTAAACAGGCACTTAGAGAAATCCTTCAATTTGTACTTATCCTCTATTCCTCTATGTCCATATTTCTCATTTAGAGTAGATGCTTCCACCATCTACCAAATACACAAGTCAGAATCAGTGAGGTAATTCCACTCCCTTCACTATCAATGAATCATCACTTCGTCAAGCTTTCTTGATATCTAAGATCTATTTGTGCTTTTCAATACCCAGTATTCCTCCTTGCTTCTGGATATTACTTTCGGTTCAACTTTTGCATCCATTCTCATCTTGAACTCTTCTTGTCCCTCCTCTATATGATAATCGATTTCATTTAAAAATGCATGTTACTTAAAACACTGATTATATAGGAAATAGCTGCTGGTTTCCAAGAATTTAGGATATGCAGCAAACTTTCTCAGAGTTCCATAAAAGAATTAAGCCCAACAAAAACTATTGGAATAATGTCTCAGTTTTCCAAGGACAGTATATAGTAACTATCATTCTGGGTGAATAGGAGAAATGCTTTAGAAAAAGGCTGAGCAATTTCAGCCTGCAGGCCAAATATTTGTAAATAAAGTTTTGTTAGAACAAGTTGAGAGAGTCAATTCCTAGGCAGATTGATAAGTTCAGAGGAGAAAGGGGTCTGGGGCTCTCAAAGTGGAGATTGGGGGTCTGGAATTCTCAAGGAGATAAGGATAAATGTTTGTGTGTGTGTGTGTGTGTTTTTTTTTTCCCCTCTGCATTCTTTAGTCTCAGTCAATTACACAACTCAGTTTAAACTCTGTACTAGGGATTATACAACAACAGTGCATCCAGCTGGAGGACAGTTTCTCCTTCCTGAAAACCTGACTAATCCTGATATCTGAGAATGTATATACATGAGTTTGGGTAAACTCCGGGAGTTGGTGATGGACAGGGAGGCCTGGTGTGCTGCAATTCATGGTGTCACAAAGAGTTGGACATGACTGAGCAACTGAACTGAACTGACATTATGGGAGTGGGTCTGGAGGATATTTCTATTGTTAAATGGTGGCTCAGATGGTAAAGCGTCTGCCTGCAGTGCAGGAGACACGGGTTCGATCCCTGGGTTGGGAAGATCCCCTGAAGAAGGAAATGGCAACCCATTCCAGTACTCTTGCCTGGAAAATTCCATGGACTGAGAGGCTCCTCAGAGCCTCGTAGGCTACAGTCCATGGGGTCGCAAAGAGTCAGACACGACTGAGCGACTTCACTATAATCTTGTTATACTAAAATGAAAATTGCTGGAGTAGGTCTGGTAAACTTTTCACAAATGAGGCATTCTTTTGATTCATTATAATAACTAATTAAAAGGTATATAAACCCATTGCTAACACTAGCAAGGGGGTACTCTTTCTGCCCCTTCTGATGTCTACATCAGAAGCTTTCTCTATCCCTTTTATACTTTAATAAAATTCTATTGCACAAAAGCTCTGAGTGATCAAGCCTCATCTCTGGCCCCAGATTAAATTCTTCTCTTCCAGAGGCCAAGAATCCTGGCATCTTTTTGTGGGTCAGCAACAACTTTCAAAGTCATGCCCATTAATTTTATGAGTCTTTATGCCATTGTTTGTGGCTGCTTTCACACAATGGCAGAGTTGAGCAGTCATTGTGACAGAGACCATACAGTCTGTAAAATCTATTACAATAATTACTATCTGGCCCTTTACAGAAAACGGTGACTAACTCCCACATTGGAACATTAACTATGAATACCCTTTAGTGATCTTGTTGAGAGGAGTCAAAACTCAGGAAACCGTAAAGGGAATATAAAAATCTCACATATTCATGAAACCCAAATATAACTACCACTGTCCTTTTAATACACTTGCACAAAAGTGTTTTTATATGCTTACATATATAATACTAATGTAACATTAATACCACTGAGATAAAAGTCTTCATCCAATTTTATCAAATTAATAATATTTACCATATAACATTGGCATCATAGCATATATAACTATGTAATTAGACATTCTTCAGGATTTGAAATAGCACAACTGGAATTCCATCACCTCCACTAGCTTTGTTCATAGTGATGCTTTTATTTATTTATTTATTTATTTATTTTACTTTACAATTCTGTATTGGTTTTGCCATACATTGACATGAATCCACCACGGGTGTACATGCATTCCCAAACATGAACCCCGCACCAAACCCCCTCCCCACAACATCTCTCTGGGTCATCCCCGTGTACCAGGCCCAAGGATGCCGTATCCTGCATCGGACATAGACTGGCGATTCGATTCTTATGTGATGTTATACATGTTTCAATGCCATTCTCCCAAATCATCTCACCCTCTCACTCTCCCTCGGAGTCCAAAGCCCACTATACACATCTGTGTCTTTTTTGCTGTCCTGCAAGCAGGGTCATCATTACCATCTTTCTAAATTCCATATATATGTGTTAGTATACTGTATTGGTGATTTTCTTTCTGGCTTACTTCACTCTGTATAATCGGCTCCAGTTTCTTCCATCTCATCAGAACTGATTCAAATGTATTCTTTTTAACGGCTGAGTAATACTCCATTGTGTATATGTACCACAGCTTTTTTATCCATTCATCTGCTGTTGGACATCTAGGTTGTTTCCATGTCCTGGCTACTATAAACAGTGCTGCGATGAATGTTGGGGTACATGTGTCTCTTTCAATTCTGGTTTCCTCAATGTATATGCCTAGCAGTGGGATTGCTGGGTCATAAGGCAGTTCTATTTCCAGGTTTTTAAGGAATCTCCACACTGTTCTCCATAGTGGCTGTACTAGTTTGCATTCCCACCAACAGTGTAGGAGGGTTCCCTTCTCTCCACACCCTCTCCAGCATTTATTGCTTGCAGAATTTTGGATCACAGCCATTCTGACTGGTGTGAAGTGGTACCTCATTGTGGTTTTGATTTGCATTTCTCTAATAATGAGTGATGTTGAGCATCTTTTCATGTGTTTGTTAGCCATCC
>NW_024070207.1:50202207-50226328 GCF_014754425.2 Oryx dammah
TGCTATTCTCTCACATCATCCCACCCTCACCTTCTCCCACAGCATCCAAAAGTCTGTTCTTTACATCTGTGTCTCTTTTGCTATCTTACATATAGGGTCATCATTACCATCTTTCTAAATTCTATATATATGCATTAATATGCTGTATTGGTGTTTTTCTTTCTGACTTACTTCACTCTGTATAATAGGCTCCAGTTTCATCCACCTCATTAGAACTGATTCAAATGCATTCTTTTTAATAGCTGAGTAATATTCCATTGTGTATATGTACCACAGCTTTCTTATCCATTCTTCTGCTGATGTACATCTAGGTTGCTTCCATGTCCTAGCTATTGTTAGTTTTATTTTCATTGCATTATTCCCCAGCTGGCACCTTGCTTTAGTTTTGTTTTCCAGTTTGTGCTTTATTAGTTTTGTTCTGGTAGATATAATTTTTAGTTTCCTTTGTTTGCTGGGTCAATTTATTGTACTTAATTTTTGTTAGACTGTTTTGATTTTGCTTATGGGTGTATATATATGTGTGTATATTAAGTCACACTTTCTATTATTGTTATAAACCTCTGCCTCTACATTGGGTTTTGCAGTTCTATGGAGTTTTTCTTCAGCAACACATTAAAATGCTCATACACCATGATCAAGTTGGATTTATTCCAGGGATGCAAGGATTCTTCAATATACAGAAATCAATCAATGTGATACACCATACTAACAAACTGAAAGATAAAAACCATATGATCATCTCAATAGATGCAGACAAAGCCTTTGATAAAATTAACCACCACCTATTTATGATTAAAACTCTTCAAAATGGGCCTAGAAGGAACCTACCTCAACATAGTAAAGGCTATATAGGATAAGCCTATCAGTTCAATTCAGTTCAGTCACTCAGTGATATCCGACTCTTTGCAACCCCATGAACCACAGCACACCAGGCCACCCTGTCCATCACAAACTCCTGGAGTCCACCCAAATCCATGTCCATTGAGTCAGTGATGCCATCCAACCATCTCATCCTCTGTCGTCCTCTTCTTCTCCTGCCCTCACTCTTTCCGAGCATCAGGGTCTTTTCCAATGAGTCAGCTCTTCACATCAGGTGGCCAAAGTACTGGAGTTTCAGCTTCAGCATCAGTCCTTCCAATGAACACCCAGGACTGATCTCCTTTAGGATGGACTGGTTGGATCTCCTTGCAGTCCAAGAGACTCTCAAGAGTCTTCTCCAACACCACAGTTCAAAAGCATCAATTCTTTGGCATTCAGTTTTCTCTATAGTCCAACTCTCACATCCATATATGACCACTGGAAAAACCATAGCCTTGACTAGAAGGACCTTCGTTGGCAAGGTAACATCTCTGCTTCTTAATATGCTGTCTAGGTTGACCATAACTTTCGTTCCAAGGAGTAAGCGTCTTTTAATTTCATGGTTGCAGTCACCATCTGCAGTGATTTTGGAGCCCAAATAAATAAAGTCAGCGACTATTTCCACTGTTTTCCCATCTATTTGCCATGAAGTGATGGGACCAGATGCCATGATCTTAGTTTTCTAAATGTTGAGCTTTAAGCCAACTTTTTCACTCTCCTCTTTCACGTTCATCAAGAGGCTCTTTAGTTCTTCTTCACTTTCTGCCATAAGGGTGTTGTCATCTGCATATCTGAGATTATTGATATTTTTCCCAGCAATCTTGATTCCAGCTTGTGCTTCTTCCAGCCCAGCATTTCTCATGATGTACTCTGCATAGAAGTGAAATAAGCAGGGTGACAATATACAGCCTTGACTTACCCCTTTTCCTATTTGGAACCAGTCTGTTGTTCCATGTCCAGTTCTAACTGTTGCTTCCTGACCTGCATACAGATTTCTCAATTTTCCACAGTTTATTGTGATCCACATAGTCAAAGGCTTTGGCAAAGTCAATAAAGAAGAAATAGATGTTTTTCTGGAACTCTCTTGTGTTTTTGATGATCCAGTGGACGTTGGGAATTTGATCTCTGGTTTTTCTTCCTTTTCTAAAACCAGCTTGAACATTTGGAAGTTCACAGTTCACGCATTGCTGAAGCCTGGGTTGGAGAATTTTGAGCATCACTTTACTAGCGTGTGAGATGAGTGCAATTGTGTGGTAGTTTGGGCATTCTTTGGCATTGCCTTTCTTTGGCATAAGCCTATAGCAAACATTCTCAATGGTGAAAAACTGAAAGCATTCCCCCTAAGATCAGGAACAAGATAAGGGTGTCCACTTTTGCCACTATTATTCAACATAATTCTGTGAGTCCTAGCTATAGCAATCAGAGAAGAAAAAGAAATAAAAGGAATCCAGATCAGAAAAGAAGAAGTAAAGCTCTCACTGTTTGTAGATGACATTATACTATACATAGAATAAAGCTCTCGCTGTTTGCAGATGATATTATACTATACATAGAAAACCCTAAAGATAGTATCAGAAAATTATAGAGCTAATCAGTGAATTTAGCTAAGTTGCAGGATACAAAATCAATACACAGAAATCACTTGCATTTCTATATACTAACAATGAAAATTGAAAGAGAAATTAAGAAATCAATCCCATTCACCATTGCAACAAAAAGAATTCAATATCTAGGAATAAACTTACCTAAGAAGACAAAAGAACTGTACACAGAAAATTATAAGACACTAGTGAAAGAAATCAAAGATAACATAAACAGGTGGAGAGATATTCCATGTTCCTAGGTAGGAAGAATCAGTATTGTGAAAATGACTATTTACTATATGCAATCTACAGATTTAATGCAATCCCTATTAAATTACCAATGGCATTTTTCACAGAACTAGAACAAAAAATTTCATAATTCATATGGAAATACAAAAGACCCGAAATAGCCAAAGCATTGTTGAGAAAGAAGAATGGAGCTGGAGGAATCAACCTTCCTGACTTCAGGTCATACTACAATGCTACAGTTATCAAGACAGTATGGTACAGGCACAAAAACAGAAATCTAGACCAATGGAACAAGATAGAAAGCCCAGAAATAAACCCATGCACTGATGGGTACCTTATTTTTTGACAAAGGAGGCAATAATATACAATGGGGCAAAGACAGCCTTTTCAATAAATGGTGCTGGGAAAACTGGGCAGCTATATATAAAAGAATGAAATTAGAACACTTCCTAACACCATACACAAAGATAAACTCGAAATGGATTAAGGACCTGAATGTAAGACCAGAAACTATAAAACTCTTAGAGGAAAACATAGGCAGAACACTCGATGACATAAATCACAGCACGATCCTCTATGACCCACCTCCTAGAGGAATGGAAATAAAAACAAAAGTAAACAAGTGGCACCTGATTAAACTTAAAAGCTTTTGCACAGCAAAGGAAACTATAAGCAAGGTGTAAAGACAACTCTCAGAATGGGAGAAAATAATCGCAAATGAAACAACTGACAAAGGATTAATTTCCAAAATATAGAAGCAGCTCATACAACTCAATACCAGAAAAACAAACAACCCAATCAAAAAGTGGGAAAAAGACCTAAACAGACATTTCTCCAAAGAAAACATACAGATGGCTAACAAACACATGAAAAGATGCTCAACATCGCTCATTATTAGAGAAATGCAAATCAAAACCACAATGAGATATCACCTCACACCAGTCAGAATGGCCGTCATCAAAAAGTCTATAAACAATAAATGCTGGAGAGGGTGTGGAGAAAAGGGAATGCTCTTACACTGTTGGTGGGAATGTAAATTGATACAACCACTATGGAAGCCGGCATGGAGATTCCTTAAAAAACTAGGAATAAAATCGCCATATGACCCAGCAATCCTACTCCTAGGCATATACCCTGAGGAAACCAAAATTGAAAGAGACACATGTATTCCATTGTTCATTGCAGCACTATTTGCAATAGTTAGAACATAGAAGAAACCTAGATGTCCATCGACAGATGAATGGATAAAGAAGTTGTGGTATATACACACAATGGAATATTACTCAGCCATAAAAAGGAACATATTTGAGTCTACTCTAATGAGGTGGATGAACCTAGAACCTATTATACAGAGTAAAGTGAGTCAGAAAAAGAAAGATAAATACCATATTCTAATGCATATATACGAAATCTAGAAAAATGGTACTGAAGAATTTATTTACAGGGCAGCAATGGAGAAACAGGTATAGAGAATAGATTTATGGACGTTGGGAGAGGGGAGGAGAGGGTGAGATGTATGGAAAGAGTAACACAGAAACTTACCATATGTCAAATAGATAGCCAACAGGAATTTGCTGTATGGCTTGGAAACTCAAACAGGGGCTTTGCATCAATCTAGAGGGTGGGATGGGAAGGGAGATGGGAGGGAGTTCCAAAAGGGAGGGGATATATGTATACCTATGGCTGATTCATGTTGAGGTTTGACAAAAAACAGCAAAATTCTGTAAAGCAACTATCGTTCAATAAAAAAATTAATTAAAATAAATAAATAAGTAAAAGACTGTACAGCCAGCAACACATAAACTATTATCTGTTCCTTAACAGAAAAAAAAATTGTCAACTCCTCCACTATTCTGTTCCATCTATTTGCCTGTCTTTATGCCAATACCACACTATCTTGATTACTGAAATTTTATAAGCCCTAAAATAAGCCAGTGTAGATGAATTTTACTCTTTTTCTACATGACCCATTTTGGCTATTCTAGGCCACTCACATAGTCATGTATTAGGTTGGTGCAAACGTAATTGCGGTTTCAGATTGTGAATTTTAAATCATCATAAATAGGCTCACACACATCTTTATTAATCAAAATAGGAACCATTACAACCAACACATTTTTTCCAACAAGAAAGAAGTTTGTTTATTTCTGTAGCATAAAAATTTGTGCTTTGGGATTCAATGAATTCGTGGAAAGCATTTTCTGCCTCCTGCTAGTTGTGGAAGTGTTTTCCCTACAAAACGTGGTCAAGATGCTTGAAGAAGTGGTAGTTGGTTGGCAAGAGGTCAGGTAAATATAGCAGATGAGGCAAAACTTTTTAGCCCAATCTATTCGACTTTTGATGCTTTGGTTGTGTGCTGCACAGTTGGGCATTGTCATGGGGAAGAATCGGGCCCATTCTGTTGAAAAATGCTGACTGCAGGTGTTGCAGTTTTTGGTGCCTCTCATCGAAGTATGCTCATTGCTGAGCAAGCTGAGCATACTTCTCAGATGTAATGGTTTCACTGGTATTCAGCAAGCTGTAGTGGATTAGACCAGCATCAGACCACTGGACAGTGACGAAGACCTTTTTTATTTTTGGTGTAAGTTTGACTTTGGGAAGTGCTTTGGAGCTTCTTCTCAGTCCAACCACTGAGCTGGTCATTGCTGGTTGTCATATAAAATTCACTTTTTGTTGCACATCACAATCCGATTGAGAAATGGTTCATTATTGTTGCACAGAATAAGAGAAGATGACACTTCAAAACAATGATTTTTTTGATTTTTGGTCAGCTCACGAGACACCCATTTATCGAGATTTTTCACCTTTCTAATTTGCTTCATTTGCCTATGTGAAGTGAAGTGAAAGTTGCTCAGCTGTGTCTTTGTAACCCCATGGACTATAGGCTGCCAGGCTCCTCTGTCCATGGACTTCTCCAGGCCAGAATACTGGAGTGGGCAGTTTTTCCCTTCTCCAGGGGATCTTCCCAACTCAGGGATAGAATCCCGGTCTCTCACATTGCAGGCAGATTCTTTACCGTATGAGCCACCAGTGAAGTGCTGAATGTCAAAGAATGTTCAAACTACTGCACAATTGCACTCATCTCACACGATAGCAAAGTAATGCTCAAAATTCTCCAAGTGAGGCTTCAATAGTACATGAACCAAGAACTTCCAGATGTTCAAGCTGGATTTAGAAAAGGCAGAGGAACAGAGAGCAAATTGCTAACATTGGTTGGATCATGAAAAAAGCAAGAGAATTCCAGAAAAACATCTATTTGTGCTTCATTGACTACACTAAAGCCTTTGACTGTGTGGATCACAACAAACTGTGGAAAATTCTTAAAGAGATGGGAATACCAGACCACCTTACCTGCCTCCTGAGAAACCTGTATTAAGGTCAAGGAGCAACAGTTTGAACCATACATGAAACAATGGACTGGTTCCAAATTGGGAAAGGAGTACATCAAGGCTGTATATTGTCGCCTTGATTATTTAACTTACATGCAGAGTACATCATGCAAAATATCAAGCTGGATGATTGACACTGCTGACCTGTACCTCTGCAGGAGACACACATACAAAGATCTGGCTCAGTCTCCGTAGGGTCTCTGGGTCCTGGTGCGCACAAGGTTTTGTTTGAGTAGCTGAACTGACTGACTGACTGATGGCTTATTGTTGTTGTTGTTCAGTCACTAAGTCATGTCCAATTCTTTGTGACCCATGGACTGCAGCATGTCAGGCTTCTCTGTCCCCCACTATCTCCTGGAATTTCCTCTAATTCATCTCTGTTGAGTTGCTAATGCTATCTAATCACCTTATCCTCTGCACCTCCTTCTCCTTTTGCCTTCAGTCTTTCCCAGCATCAATGTCTTTTCCAACAAGTTGGCTCTTCGCATCAGGTGGCCAAAGTATTGGCGCTTCAGCTTCAGCAACAGTTCTTCCAATGAATATACAGGGTTAATTTCCTTTAGGATTAATTAGTCTGATCTCCTTGCAGTCCAAGGGGTTCTTAAGAGTCTTCTCCAGCACCACAATTTGAAAGCATCAATTCTTTGGTGATCAGCTTTATTTATGGTCCACCTCTCATATCCATACATGACTACTGGAAAAACCACAACTTTGACTATACAGACCTTTGTCAGCAAAGTGATGTCTCTGCTTTTAAATACATTGTCTTAAGGTTTGTCATACCTTTCCTTCCAAGGAGCAAGTGTCTTTTAATTTCATGGCTTCAGTCACCGTCCACAGCGATTTTGGAGCCCAAAAATAAAGAAAAATAAAGAAAATAAAAGTCTGTCACCGTTACCATTTTTTCCCCATCTACTTGGCCTGAAGTGATGGGACCAGACGCCATAATCTTCATTTTTTGAATGTTAAATTTTAAGCCAGCTTTTTCACTCTTCTCTTTCACGTTCATCAAAAGGCTCTTTAGTTCCTCTTCACTTTCTGCCATTAGAGTGGTGTCATCTGCATATCTGAATTTATTGATATTTCTGCTGGCAATCTTGATTCCAGCTTGTGATTCATCTAGCCCAGCATTTTGTATGCTGTACTCTGCATAGAAGGGCTTCCCAGGTGGTGCTAGTGGTAAAGAACATGTCTGAAAATGCAGGAGACTTAAGAGACTCAGGTTCAACCCCTGGGTTGGTATTAACCCCTGGAAAATGGCATGGCAACCCACTCTGCTATTCTTGCCTGGATATTTCCATGGACAGAGGAACCTGGCAGACTACATGTCCATAGTGTTGCAAAGAGTCAAACACAACTGAAGTGACTTAGCATGCATGCATGCACTCTGCATAGAAGTTAAATAAGCAGGGTGAAAATATATAGCTTTGTTGTACTCCTTTTCCAATTTTGAACAAGTCCATTGTTCCATAAAAGGTTCTAACTGTTGCTTCATGAAATACATACAGGTTTCTCAGGAGGCAGACAAGGTAGTCTGGTATTTCCATCTCTTTAAGAATTTTCCAGTTTATTGTGATTCACACAGTCAAAGGCTTTAGCATAGTCAGTGAAGCAGAAGTAGATGTTTTTCTGGAATTCCCTTGCTTTCTCCATGATCCAGTGAATGTTGGCAATTTGATCTCTGGTTCCTCTGCCTCTTTGAAACCCAACTTGTACACCTGGAATTTCTCAGTTTACATACTGCTGAAGCCTAGCTTGAAATTTGAGCATAATGTTGCTAGCATGTGAAATGAACACAGCTGTACAGTAATTTGAGCATTCTTTGGCATTGCCTTTCTTTGGGATTGTAATGAAAACTGATGTTTTCCTATCCTGTGGCCACTGCTGAGTTTTCAAAATTTCCTGACATATCGAGTGCAACACTTTAACAGCATCATCTTTTAGGATTTTAAATAGCTCAACTGGAATTCCATCACCTCTACTAGCTTTGTTCATAGTAATGCTTCCTAAGGCCCACTTGACTTCACACTCCAGGATGTCTGGGTCTAGGTGAGTGACCACACCATCATGGTTATCTGGCTTATTAAGCCCTTTATTGTGCAGTTCTTCTGTGTATCCTTGCCACCTCTTTTTAATCTCTTCTGCTTCTGTTAGATCCTTATCATTTCTGTCCTTTATTTTGCCCATCCTTGCATGAAATATTCCTTTCATATCTCCAGTTTTCTTGAAGAGAACTCTCATCCTTCCCATTCTATTGTTTTCCTCTATTTCTTTGCATTGTTCATTCAAGTGGGCCTTTTTATCTCTCCTTGCTATTCTCTGGAATTCTGCATTCAGTTGGGTATATCTGTATTTCAAATTCTTTTGTTGACTGTGAGGGCTACTCCATTGCTTCTAAGGGATTCTTACCCAAAGTATTAGATATAATGGTGATCTGAATTAAATTTGCCCACTCCCGTCCATTTTAGTTCACTAATTCCTGAGATGTCGATGTTCAATTTTGCTATCTCCTACTTGACCATGTACAATTTACCTTGATTCATGGACCTAACATTCTAGGTTCCTATGCAATATTGTTCTCTACAGCATCAGACTTTTCCTACCAAACATATCCACAATGAGTGTCCTTTCTCCTTTGGTCCTGGTGCTTCATTCTTTCTCGAGCTATTAGTAGTTGCCCTCCACTTTTCCCCAGGAGCATATTGGGACACCTTCCAACCCGGGGAGCTTATCTTTTGGCATCACATCTTTTTGTCTTTTCATAATGTTCATGGGACTCTAGAGGTTAGAATACAAGAGTGGTATTTCATTTTCTCCTCCAGTGAACCACGTTTTGTCAGAACTCTCCATTATGACCCATCTATTTTGGGTGGCCCTGCACAGCATGGCTCATACCTTCACTGAGGTATGTGAGCCCCTTTGCCATAACAAGGCTGTGATCCATGAAGGAGTATGATGTAAACTGAATATAGTTCCCTTTGCTATATAGTAGAACCTTGTTGCTCATCTATTTTATATATGTAGTATGTTTCTGCTAATCTCAAACTCCTAATTTATCCCTCCCCTACCCCCTTGCCCTTTGGTACCCATAGGTTTGTTTTCTATTAATATGGCTGTGTGTTTCTGTTTTGTATATAAGTTCTTCTGTGTCATTTTAGATTCCACATATAAGTGATATCATATATGGCATTTGTCTTTCTCTTTCTGACTTACTTCACTTTGTATGATAATCTCTAGGTCCATGCATGTGGCTGCAAATTGCATTATTTCATTCTTTTTATGGCTTAGTAATATTCCATTGTATATACCACATCTTCTTTATCCATTCATCTATTGATGGACACTTAGGTTGCTTTCATGTCTTGGCTATCGTTAAATACTGTTGCTATGAACATTGGGGTGTATATATATTTTCAAATTAGAGTTTTCATGTTTTATGGATATATGCCTAGAGTGGGATTGCTGGATCATATGCTAACTCTACTTTTAGTTTTTTAAGGAACCTCCAAACTGTTCTCCATAGTTGCTGCACCAATTTACATTGCCATCAACAATGTAGGAAGGTTCCCTTTTCTTCACACCCTCACCAGCTGAAGATAAAGGTTTAGATTTTCCCTCTCCTAAATTACCCAAGCTCTCGCATTCTATCCACAAAAACCCCAAGGCTACAAAACCCTGATGTAGACCCATTCTTTGCTAGAGTCCCCTGTCTTTCATTTTCCTGTTTAAGTAGCCTCCCCACCCTAGGTCATTCTGTTTCCTGATGTCCTGTGGGACATGCCATCAGCAGCAAGCCTTTCCTAAGATGCCAGCTGGAAGTTTCTTCTCTTTTGCCTAAAATGTAGGGGTCTGTGGGTACTAATTAATTGAAACTAATTACAACAAGTGTAATATCTCTCAAAATTTTTAATGTATGTAATACTTCATCCAGAAATTCTGTTTCTAGAATTCATCCTGCAGGTAGACAAAGATAAATGTAGAAGGGTAGTCATTACAATGCTGTTAGGAATGGTATACAACTAAGTGTACATCAATGGAAAGCTTGTATAAATTACCATACACCATGCAACTGTTTAAAAACCACACAAGGAACTTTATGTGCTTCTAACAAATTATCTCCAGGGTTTATTAAGCAGAAAGTTACACAGATCAGAACAATAAGTTATGTTTCCTTTTGATTATGCATCGAAATTTTCAGGAACGATACATAAGAAGCATTAATACTGTGTACCCATGGGAAACAGAAATCAGGTCTGAAACTGGAGGGACATGTAATGTTCATTATACATCTGTTGTTCCCAAACTGTGCACCAAGTTGTGCAGAGGCACTGGAGGATAATTTAACAATTTAAGGCAAATGTAGTGATGCTAGCAATCTATTGCAAAAGCTACTAAGTCAGGGTGGTTCATAGTTTCAACATTATTTTATGATATATTCATTTCAATGATGTTATATCTTGGCAAATTTGGGGTTTTGGCTGTTGCTATGATAAACTATCAAATGACCTTGTTGAATCATCTAAAAAGCACCCTATTACAGTTCAACTTATCTTCAGCCTGAACTGACTGAGGAAGCCCTTTCAGTTTTGGTAAAAAGATCTAGAAGATATTTTCATTAATAATAACAAGGAAAACCACTGAGGTCTACTGAGGTCTCATGTCTGCCCTTTCAGGTGGAGCAGCTCAGTCTTTCTAGTTCATCCCCTTTGACTGAAAGTGCCTTTGCTAGACTGAACAGATTTCTTCTTTGTTCTGTCTTCAGGCATAGGCACTTTCTGTAAATATGCTAAAGCTAACCATGAGAGTTGTGCATGAACCCTGGTTCCTGGGACTTGGCTGAGGTCACCCATTAAGACTGTGTCTTAGCCAGGACTTCAGAGAAGGTTCTCTTGTCTTAGTTCAGTGCTTTGTGTGTTCTGTGTAAGTTAGAGCCTGAGGGAATGAAGTTCCATACTTTGACTAATTTTATTTAGACTTGGAAGTTCAGCAGCCATAGTGTTAGTCTAATTGTGAGACTTCTCTGATCCTCAGTTTCCTCACTTTTTTGATGGTAATGATAATAATACATACCCCATAGGATTTTGTGAGGATCAAGGGATATAATGTGGGTAAAGCGCTTAAGGTAGTGTCTGAAAGTGAAAGTGAAGTCGCTCAGTCGTGTCCGACTCTTTGCGACCCATGGACTGTAGCCCACCAGGCTCCTCCATCCATGGGATTCCCTAGGCAAGAATACTGGAGTGGGTTGCCATTTCCTTCTCCAAGGTAGTGTCTAGCTCAGGGTAAATTTTCCAGTAAAAGTTGACCTTTACTTTAGGCTAAGAGCTTGATCTCTGGAGTCAATAAGGCAAGGTTCCAAGCTCCAGTTCTGCTCCTTGTTAGATGTGTGACTTTGAGCTGGTTACTTAATCTCTTTGAGCCTCAGTTTCCTCCTCTGTCTTGTAGGATTGTTGCAAGGATATAGTGGGATCAGCCATATAAAGCAGTGAGTCCACTGCCTTTCACAGAGGAAGTAGTCAGCATTGGATCATGTTGCATCATTATTCATGGTGAGAGTAATTAGAGAAATTTGATGTGAGTTCCTTGTCTGGAACAGTCTTGATTGTTTAATGGAGAAAGTCTACCACTAGAGCCTGTATTTGGGATCCTCCATATTCTATTTTTCCTCTTCTTCCCTCTTGTACCATCCATGCAATCCCATTCACAGGTCCTTCCTTCATACTCAGATATAAAGGGTCAACAGCATAGGACATTTCTCTCACTGGGTTTTGTATTTTTCGAGGGAGCAAAATCCTAAGCTGGAAGAAGGAAGCCCTAATGGTACAGCCATGCTAAACAGCAGTGTTCTTTGGTCTCATCAGTCTTAAAATTGGGGGCTGGATAATTATGGTGGGGGCTTTCCTGTGCACAGTAGCATGTTTAATAGCATCTCTGGCTTCAACCCATTGGAGAACAGTAGCGGAACAAGCCCCTTCTTAGTTATGATGACTAAAAATATCTGTAGGCATTGCCAAATGTCTGCCAGGAAGAAAAATTGTCCGTAATTAAGAAATGTTGGTTTGGGGATTCTGTGGAGGAGATGAGGCCTTTTCAGTTCAGTTCAGTTCAGTGGCTCAGTTGTGTCTGACTCTTTGCGACCCCATGGACTGCAGCATGCCAGGCTGCCCTGTCCCATCACCAACTCACAGAGTTTACTCAAACTTTTGTCCGTTGAGTCAGTGATACCATCCAACCATCTCATCTTCTGTCATCCCCTTCTCCAGCCTTCAATCTTTCCCAGCATCAGGGTCTTCTCAAATGAGTCGGTTCTTTGCATCAGGTAGCCAAAGTATTGGAGTTTCAGCTTCAACATCAGTCCTTCCAATGAATATTCAGGACTGATTTCCTTTAGGATGGATTGGTTGGATCTCCTTGCAGTCCAAGGGACTCTCAAGGGTCTTCTCCAACACCACAGTTCAAAAGCATCAATTCTTTGGCACTAAGCTTTCTTTACAGTCCAACTCTCACATCTATACATGACTACTGGAAAAACCATAGCCTTGAGTAGATGGACCTTTGTTGGCAAAGTAACATCTCTGCTTTTTAATATGCTGTCTAGGTTGGTCATAACTTTTCTCTTTAAAAGTTAAAAAACTCTTAAAAACCAAATAATAAGGAAACAAATAAGCCAATTTTATAAGAAGGGCAAAAGATTTTAAGAGAAACTTTATGAAAGAACATATGCATGCTTAGGCCCTCAGTCGTGTCCGACTGTCTGTGACCCCATGGACTGCAGCCTGCCAGGCTCCTCTGTCCATGGGGGTTCTTCAGGCAGGAATAGTGGAGTGGATTGCCATGCCATGTATGGCAAATAAGGGTATTGGCCATTACAGAAATGTAAGTTAAAACCACAATGGGACACCATGACACATACATTAAAATGGGTAAAATTTTAAAAGATTGGTCATCTCAAGTGGTGAGAACTTAGAGGAACTGGCACTCTCATATCATGTTGGCAGAACAATCACTTTGGAAGAAAAGGTTTGCATTTTTTTCTTTTATTTATTAACTTTATTTTTAATTAGAGTATAACTGTTTTACATTGTTGTGTTGGGTTTTTTTGTACATCAATGTGAATAAGTATATAAGTATATATAAGTGTATATATATATATATATTTATATATATATATATCCCCTCCCTCCTGGTCCCTCCCACCCACCCCCAATCCCACCCCTCTAGGCCATCACAGAGCACTGAGTTGAGCTCCCTATGTTATACAGCAGCTTCCCACTAGCTATCTATTTTACACATGGAATGTATATATATCAATGCTACTCTCTTAATTTGTCCCACCCTCTCCTTCCCTCATTGTGTCCAAAAGTCCATTCTCTATGTCTGTGTCTCTACTCCCACCCTACAAGTAAGTTCATCAGTACCATATTTCTAGATTCCATATATATGTGTTAATATGCAATATTTTTTTTTCTCTTTCTGACTTACTTCACTCTGTATAACAAGCTCTAGCTTCATTCACCTCACTACAACTGACTCAATTTCATTCTTTTTTATGACCGAGTAATATTCCATTGTATATATGTACCACAGCTTCTTTATCCATTCATCCATCAATGCACATCTAGATTGCTTCCATGTCCTGGTAAATAGTGGTTTGTTGTTCAGTTGCTAAGTCATGTCTGATTCTTTGTGACCCCATTGACTGTAGCATGCCAGGCTTCCCTGTCCTTCACTATCTTCCAGAGTTTGCTCAAACTCATGTCCATTGCATCATCTCATCCTCTGTTGCCTGCTTCTCCTCCTGCCATCAATCTTTCCCAGCATCAGGGTCTTTTCCAATGAGTTGGCTCTTCACATCAGGTGGCTAGTGTATTGGAGCTTCAGCTTCAGCAGCAGTCCTTTGCAGTCTCTTAAAAAGTTAAACACTCACCTACATGTGTTCTAACAATTCCATGCCTAGGGATTTACCTAGGAGAAAAGAAAGCATGTGTCCATACAAAGACTTGTACATGAATGTTTCTAGCACCTTTATTTGCAATAGTGAAGGGAAGCAACTGCCTGTGTTTCAACAAGTGAGTGGGCCAGTAGTTTATGGAAGAAAAATTGTGGAATACTACTCAGCAATAAAAAGGAATGAACTTCTGATAAACACTACGTGAATGACTCTCAAAATAACTAGGCTCAGTGAAAGAAGGTAGACACAGAAGAGTACATGACCTGAGATTCCATTTATATAAAACTGTAGAAAATGTAAAGTAACCTATAAGTGAGAGAATACAGTTTAATGGTTGCTTGGAAATGGCAAGGAGGAGGAAGGAGGGATTACCAAGGGGCATAAGGAAGCATGAGGAGATTATGAATGGATATGTTTACTATTTGGATTCGAATTTATGGTGTACCAGATGTATACGTATGTTAAAACTTATCAAATTGCATACTTTAAACATGGGTGGTTGTTGTGAGTCACGTGTACCTTAGTAAAGCTATTCAAAGCAAAAATAGAAACAAAAGGCTCAAAGACTAGGGCCAAATTATAAAGGACTTTAGATGATAAAATGTCTTCCTCCCACGGCACAGTTAGTTAGTATATTTGACATCTGGAGGGGCATGATATTTTAAAATTTTTTATTTGTTTATTTATTTAGGCCACAGTGGGTCTTTGAGGCTGTGCAAGGGCTTTCTCTAGTTGCAGCGAATGGGGACTACTCTTCACTGCAGTGCATGGGCTTCTCACTGTGGTGGCTTCTCTTGTTGCAGAGCATGGGGCTCTAGGCATGCGGGGTTAGTAGTTGTGGCTTGTGAGCTTAGTTGCTCCTCAGCATGTGGAATCTTCCCAGACCAGGGACTAAACCACATGCTCTGCGTTGGCAGGCAGATTCTTAACCACTGGACAACCAGGGAAGTCTGAGGCGTAATTTTTTAAAACAGTTATATTAAGATATTATCTACATGCCATACAATTCAACCATTTAATGTACAATTAACCATTTAATGTGCATAATTCAACGATTTTTAATGTAGTCACTGAGTTGTATTTTTATTAATAGAAATATGCATGAATTAAAATGAGTAATTATAATCTGAAAGAAAATGCAGTGTAATTTTCTTTGATACAACATTTTGTGTACAATTACCACAGTAAAAAATTATAAGGAAATTTTAAGAAGACCAAAGCATGTGCAAAAGGTACAATTTAGGCAAACAACAGTTATACAACTGTGTAATACCAGTTATTTTGTTATTTTGATATTTATGTAGTATTAAAATGATGAAGAATCAAATGATACATTTCATGTTTAAAGGTATTGCTCAAATTCAGTGAAAATATTTATTTTCACGTGTAGTAAAGGTTTCACTATGCTCCAAATTCTACTCTTCAAATTACCTACTTGGTTTCAGACATTAATGCAAACAAGTAATGATGTAGAATCAGAGCTGAAGTAATTCAAGTTGTTCCTTGTCTTTATAATCACTGTGCTATAATTTTTAATTAGAATCTATGTTTTAAACATGGAGTATGTTTATTGTATATTGTCACAAGGATTGCAATCCAAAAGTGTGCTCAAAGCAAACGCAAACAATTCTAAATTGTTAAGGACTTACTTTAGAAAAGAACAGCCTGAGTCTGGGGCCAACTATTTTAAAAGAATCTATCTAAATTAACTTCCCTGTAGAATAAAATAATTAAAACATAAATACTAAAAGTTGGCCAATTTGGACGTTACTTATATATTACAGGGCTTCCCTTGTGGTTCAGCTGGCAAAGAATCCGCCTGGAATGCGGGAAACCTGGGTTTGATCCCTGGGTTGGGAAGATCCCTTAGAGAAGGGAAAGGCTACCCACTCCAGTATTCTGGCCTGGAGAATCCCATGGACTATATAGTCCATTGGGTCACAAAGAGTCAGACATGATTTTCACTCACTCACTATATATTATGACTTAACATTAACCGCAGCAGTCTTTTAGAACTTAGACCAAAGAAAAAAATTTAGAGGGGAAAATTTAGAAATGCTTGGTTATGGTGCTAATAAAAACAAGACTGACTTTTACTGGGTTTTATTGTTCTAATATCAAAATTCTCTGCTGATACTGTATTCCTTTATTGCTACAGGTCAGCAGAGTACCCCTACCACCCCACCCTAGGTAGGTTACTGCTATACTGCAAGCTTCTTATTAAAAAAAAAAAAAAAAACTTTTAAATTTTGTATTGGGGTAGAGCCCATAAACAATGCTGTTATAATTTCAGGTGGACAGCAAAGGGACTCAGCCATACATATACATGTATCCATTCTCCTCCAAACTCCTCTTCCATCCAGGCTGACTTATGACATTGAGCAGAGTTCTCTGTACTATACACTAGGAACTTGTTGGTTATCCATTTTAAATAGAGCAGTGTGTACTTGTCCATCCCAAACTCCCTAACTAACCCTTCCCCTCATCCTTCCCCTCCTGGTAACCATAAGGTTATTACAGAGTATTGAGCAGAGTTCCCTGTGCTGTACAGTAGGACCTTGTCAGTTATCCATTTTGAATATAGCAGTGTGTATACTCCACTGCAAGCTTCTTAACAAGCGGCCTAATTGCTATTGAGTTTGTGGCCTCCAAACACCATTATTTTAGTATTAATTGCTGTTGCTGACTTTCTGTACGGTGAGCCTTTTTGCCCTTCTGGGGGCCGTTAGTTGCTTACAGCATTGGGTGGGGTACAGTATACATCACAATGACATAGGTGAGCTGGAAATGGTCTTGTCACCTGCCTTTTGGTCAGGGTCGGGGTTGGGGGGAGCGTCATTATCACCCACCACACATTAAACCCTCCTCCCATCTAGAGTCTGGCAAACTCAGCTCTGAAATTGCTCTCCCCCTCCACCCCAAACACACATGGAACCACCAAATCCCTTTTTCTTCTTGTCCTTGAGACAAAGTGTTGAGGAAGCTGATCTTCATTTCTTAGTCCTCAGCCAGTCCTTATCCTCCAATGTCTGGCTATCCTGCCAGTCTGGCCCCCAGCCCTCCAGGACCTCACCTCCCTCCCTCCTCACATGCCTACTTCTTCCCTTCCTTTCTTTCCTCCCGCCCACAGACTCACACATCGCCTTTTTCCAACTGGCTGATTTTATTGTATTCAGCATCCATATATAATGATGATCTCAGAATTGTCCCTATGTTTTTTCTTTGACCGTTTCTTCATAGCTGCTTCCATAGACACAACTCGTTCCAGTGCTCTGGCCCAGGCTCTGCATTTACTGTTTGCACAGGAAGTTACTTTGAATGGTTGGATTTTCCATTGCTTCTTATAACTACTCAGCTTGTGCTTATATGAATTGTTTTTCAGTCTATGGTAACAGATGAATGTTGTAGGCCTTATCCTTCTGTTAGATACTCTTGGATAAGAGGGGAATGATTGAGATTTTTTTCTTGATTTATTTTGAAGGGTCCTTCTTACGCTCACGTTTTTCTGCACCTGGAAAGGCAACAGGCCAAGTCAGTAGGACTTTGGTTTGGGAAAGGAGGATGGGAATGTTATAGGAAAGGGGGCTTCATGGGTAGAGATGTGACTTAAGGCAGGCATTTGTGCCTGGCAAGGATAGGATAGGAGTCTTGGGGAGATCTATGGGGAGGAAAGGAGCATGGGTAGGGTCATCTGACCTTGGTCTTTGATTGACGAGAAGTCCGTTGTTCCTTCTTTTTGATTCTTGGGGCTAGCTGTTCTGTGTTTGTGTTTTCCGCATTTATGTTAGGCTCCTCTGGTGTGCAGATCTCATCAGCCATAGTTGAGCTTCTAGTGGTGTCTATCCCAAGGCTCCTGACCTCTCTTTATATATACTCTCCCCTAGGCAAAGGGGAGCCACACCCTTCAGCTTTGTTTGCTCATCAAGGGGCTCTCTGAGCTAATAATAGCCTTGAGGTGGCTTGTACCTCACTAAGCCCCACTCTTGACACCTCTGTGCAGGGGGGGAGGACAAGTTGCTGTGGTGGGAGAAAAAGGGATATTTCCTCAGTGCCCTCTAAATATCCATGCCAACGTGACTTACTACCCCTCCTCATTTCCCCATCTTCATTTATGGTGGGTCTCATGGCAAGGAGAGAATGTTTTCTCCAAGACATTTTCACACAGCCACCCCCATTCAGTGGTTCATTCTGTTCTCAGCCATCATTTACTATAAGCTATCATTGTGGATGGCTTACCTAATATCCCTCCAACAAAATGTGACCTTATTTAATTCTCCAGGGATATGCAAATGATTCCACTTCCCTCGAGCAAAGTTCCCTCTTGTGCCTCTGTATGGCCCATGAAGGAAGAAAGTGTTTGCTGTTTGCTTCTACATCTTTATTTATTTATAAATACTTATTTGGCTGCACTGCATTTGGTGCACTGTCTTAGTTGCGGCATGTGGGATATTCAATCTTCCTTGCAGTATGTGAGATCTTTAGTTGTGACATGTGGGATCTTGTCCCCTGACTAGGGATCAAACCCAGGCCCCCTGCATTGGGAGTGCAGAGTCTTAGCCACTGGATCAACAGGGAAGTCCCTATATATTTTTAAATGATTGAGACAAAAATTGAAGAATATTTCATGGCTTGAAAATTATATGAAATAAACTTTTTAGTGTCCATAAAAGTTGTATTAGAATATAGATACACTCATTCATTTAAGTATTTTCTGGTTGCTTTCACCTACCACAGATTTGAGTAGCTGTGATAAAGATTGTACAGCCAGACAAGATGGCGGAGGAGTAGGTGGACGCGGAGTACAGCTCTCTCCATGGATACATCAGGAATACACCTTCAGACACAGAAGTGCATGCAGAACACCAGCTGAGAGCGGACAGGATTACCTGACCAGTGGAGAAGAATATATAGAACCATGAAAAATTCGGTAGGACAAAGGAGCTAGGGGGGAAAACAGGAGTATTAGTAGGACTGGACCTACCCTCAGCAGGTGGCGGAACTGAAGCAGGGGTCTAATCCCCACAGCAGGGCAATTGTCCGAGTCAGAGGAGAAACATTTAAGGCTGAGAGTGAAACAGCTGATCTGTGGCAGCCTAAATGGAATAAGAATCAAACAGTCCTTGTGGCAGCCATAGATATGCTGGGCAGGAACGCGGATCTCCTGGAAGGTGAAGCGGCTGGGGGCTGGAATTTAGGGATTGTGGAGCAATCCCAGTGCATCGGCTGCTGTTGACTGCGGAGGGACAGATCGGGGGCATATGAGGTAGGAGATTGTGGTGGGAAATGCCTGTGGAGGAAAGCCAGGCAGCCATGGAAGCAAGGGGATACTGCTGAGTCACGCATAGGGGGTGGAGCCATCACCAAAACCTCTGTCTTCACACTTCAGCACCAGAAGCTGAACAATAGAGAGGCTGGCCCATCAAACGCATAACACACTGAACTATAGAGTAGGACCCCACCCAGGGTGCCCCTTTAAGTGCCTAATGTGCTGATCTACAGAGTAGGACCCCAGTCAGGGGGGCCCCTCTATGTGCCTGACTCGCAGAACAACAGGGAAGGACCCCAGGCAAGGGATCCCTCTTAAGTGCCGGAATGGGGGGAGCTACAGAGAAAGACTGGCCAAAGAGGTTTTCTGATCACCAGCTACAAGAGTCTTGAAAAAAGACTCTGATACGGCCATAACTCCTGCTGCAGAGGCAGTTTGTGTCCCTGAACACTTGGCTCCACCAGGGTCCCTGCAAGCCAAGCAGCTGCACCACCTTCACGTTCAACTCACACTGGGCAGAGCTGCCATAGGCAAAACAAACAAACAAACAAACAAACAAAGTCTTGTGTTTATGCGCACAGAGCCGCTTCGGTCCTGTCGGACTCTATGTGACCCTGTAGACTGTGGCCTGCTGGGCTTCTCTGTCAGAGAAGGGGTTCTCCAGGCAAGAATACTGGAGCGTATTGGCCTATACTCGTTGCCATACCCTTCTAGAGCACTATATTTCCTGCTTCCCTAGCCACCAACCCCCCTCAGTACCTGGTGCTGCCAGAACCCCTGTGACCCAAGCAGCTGCACCACTTCCACACCTGAACCTCACAGGGGCAAACCCAAGCCTTCCGGGGCAGCCTCAGGAACTAAACCCCAGTGGACGACCCACATGTAGAGGTGGAAATAAAACCACAATTGAAACCCAGCAGCAGTATGCCTAAGAAAGAAGACCCGAAACCTTCCCACCAGCTGTACAAGCTGCAAATTAAATCCACACGATCAACTAAGTAGACTCTGGGTCTATGGAATATATAAAAGGTCATTGAGAGCTCCCACAAAAGAAAACACACTAACTCTGACAGCTGTTGACACTGGAGGCAAGAACACTCAGGAATAGGACCAGATTAGAATCTGAGCAGCCCCTACAGCATGTCCAGAGATCAGTAACAGTATTGGAGGGCATCCTAGGGAGGTAAGATGGACTGTGATTCCCAGCACAGGAAAGGATTCTGACAGCAGTGACACAAGAAAAACATTTATTATTCTTATTTTTTGACTTGTTCTGTAGATTCTTTTGGATCCCCCCCCCCCGCCCCGTTGTAGTTGTTGATTTTATTGGTACTAAGAAATCCAATTAAGCTTTTGAGCTTTTTTTTTTTCCTTTTTCCTCAGTCACATTTTTTTTTTTTATTGTTGTCATAAACCTCTGCCTCTACTTTGGGCTTTTTCAGTTCTGTGGAGTTTTCTTCTTTTTCTAATTTTAATTTTTAAACCTATTATTATTTTTTCTACATTTATTCCTTTGTTTGCTTTTCCTACTATTCTTTTCCCCTTGCAGTTAATCTTTAACATATATAAATCTTCTTTATCTACCTCTGTTTAGCTTTGCATATCTATTCTTTCTTTCTTTTCCTTCTCTCCTTTCCTCTCAGCATATTTGTTAGATTTTTCTTCAAAATATTTTTTAATTAATTAATTTATTTTAATTGGAGGCTAATTAATTTACAATGTTGTAGTGGTTTTTGCCATACATTGACATGAATCAGTCATGGGTGTACATGTGTCCCCCATCCTGAACCCTCCTCCCACCTCCTTCCCCGTCCCATCCCTCAGGGTCATCCCAGTGCACCAGCCCTGAGCACCCTGTCTCATGCATCAAATCTGGACTGGCAATCTATTTCACATATGGTAATATACATGTTTCAGTGCTATTCTCTCACATCATCCCACCCTCACCTTCTCCCACAGCATCCAAAAGTCTGTTCTTTACATCTGTGTCTCTTTTGCTATCTTACATATAGGGTCATCATTACCATCTTTCTAAATTCTATATATATGCATTAATATGCTGTATTGGTGTTTTTCTTTCTGACTTACTTCACTCTGTATAATAGGCTCCAGTTTCATCCACCTCATTAGAACTGATTCAAATGCATTCTTTTTAATAGCTGAGTAATATTCCATTGTGTATATGTACCACAGCTTTCTTATCCATTCTTCTGCTGATGTACATCTAGGTTGCTTCCATGTCCTAGCTATTGTTAGTTTTATTTTCATTGCATTATTCCCCAGCTGGCACCTTGCTTTAGTTTTGTTTTCCAGTTTGTGCTTTATTAGTTTTGTTCTGGTAGATATAATTTTTAGTTTCCTTTGTTTGCTGGGTCAATTTATTGTACTTAATTTTTGTTAGACTGTTTTGATTTTGCTTATGGGTGTATATATATGTGTGTATATTAAGTCACACTTTCTATTATTGTTATAAACCTCTGCCTCTACATTGGGTTTTGCAGTTCTATGGAGTTTTTCTTCAGCAACACATTAAAATGCTCATACACCATGATCAAGTTGGATTTATTCCAGGGATGCAAGGATTCTTCAATATACAGAAATCAATCAATGTGATACACCATACTAACAAACTGAAAGATAAAAACCATATGATCATCTCAATAGATGCAGACAAAGCCTTTGATAAAATTAACCACCACCTATTTATGATTAAAACTCTTCAAAATGGGCCTAGAAGGAACCTACCTCAACATAGTAAAGGCTATATAGGATAAGCCTATCAGTTCAATTCAGTTCAGTCACTCAGTGATATCCGACTCTTTGCAACCCCATGAACCACAGCACACCAGGCCACCCTGTCCATCACAAACTCCTGGAGTCCACCCAAATCCATGTCCATTGAGTCAGTGATGCCATCCAACCATCTCATCCTCTGTCGTCCTCTTCTTCTCCTGCCCTCACTCTTTCCGAGCATCAGGGTCTTTTCCAATGAGTCAGCTCTTCACATCAGGTGGCCAAAGTACTGGAGTTTCAGCTTCAGCATCAGTCCTTCCAATGAACACCCAGGACTGATCTCCTTTAGGATGGACTGGTTGGATCTCCTTGCAGTCCAAGAGACTCTCAAGAGTCTTCTCCAACACCACAGTTCAAAAGCATCAATTCTTTGGCATTCAGTTTTCTCTATAGTCCAACTCTCACATCCATATATGACCACTGGAAAAACCATAGCCTTGACTAGAAGGACCTTCGTTGGCAAGGTAACATCTCTGCTTCTTAATATGCTGTCTAGGTTGACCATAACTTTCGTTCCAAGGAGTAAGCGTCTTTTAATTTCATGGTTGCAGTCACCATCTGCAGTGATTTTGGAGCCCAAATAAATAAAGTCAGCGACTATTTCCACTGTTTTCCCATCTATTTGCCATGAAGTGATGGGACCAGATGCCATGATCTTAGTTTTCTAAATGTTGAGCTTTAAGCCAACTTTTTCACTCTCCTCTTTCACGTTCATCAAGAGGCTCTTTAGTTCTTCTTCACTTTCTGCCATAAGGGTGTTGTCATCTGCATATCTGAGATTATTGATATTTTTCCCAGCAATCTTGATTCCAGCTTGTGCTTCTTCCAGCCCAGCATTTCTCATGATGTACTCTGCATAGAAGTGAAATAAGCAGGGTGACAATATACAGCCTTGACTTACCCCTTTTCCTATTTGGAACCAGTCTGTTGTTCCATGTCCAGTTCTAACTGTTGCTTCCTGACCTGCATACAGATTTCTCAATTTTCCACAGTTTATTGTGATCCACATAGTCAAAGGCTTTGGCAAAGTCAATAAAGAAGAAATAGATGTTTTTCTGGAACTCTCTTGTGTTTTTGATGATCCAGTGGACGTTGGGAATTTGATCTCTGGTTTTTCTTCCTTTTCTAAAACCAGCTTGAACATTTGGAAGTTCACAGTTCACGCATTGCTGAAGCCTGGGTTGGAGAATTTTGAGCATCACTTTACTAGCGTGTGAGATGAGTGCAATTGTGTGGTAGTTTGGGCATTCTTTGGCATTGCCTTTCTTTGGCATAAGCCTATAGCAAACATTCTCAATGGTGAAAAACTGAAAGCATTCCCCCTAAGATCAGGAACAAGATAAGGGTGTCCACTTTTGCCACTATTATTCAACATAATTCTGTGAGTCCTAGCTATAGCAATCAGAGAAGAAAAAGAAATAAAAGGAATCCAGATCAGAAAAGAAGAAGTAAAGCTCTCACTGTTTGTAGATGACATTATACTATACATAGAATAAAGCTCTCGCTGTTTGCAGATGATATTATACTATACATAGAAAACCCTAAAGATAGTATCAGAAAATTATAGAGCTAATCAGTGAATTTAGCTAAGTTGCAGGATACAAAATCAATACACAGAAATCACTTGCATTTCTATATACTAACAATGAAAATTGAAAGAGAAATTAAGAAATCAATCCCATTCACCATTGCAACAAAAAGAATTCAATATCTAGGAATAAACTTACCTAAGAAGACAAAAGAACTGTACACAGAAAATTATAAGACACTAGTGAAAGAAATCAAAGATAACATAAACAGGTGGAGAGATATTCCATGTTCCTAGGTAGGAAGAATCAGTATTGTGAAAATGACTATTTACTATATGCAATCTACAGATTTAATGCAATCCCTATTAAATTACCAATGGCATTTTTCACAGAACTAGAACAAAAAATTTCATAATTCATATGGAAATACAAAAGACCCGAAATAGCCAAAGCATTGTTGAGAAAGAAGAATGGAGCTGGAGGAATCAACCTTCCTGACTTCAGGT
>NW_024070207.1:50226828-50244145 GCF_014754425.2 Oryx dammah
GGGAATTGGTGATGGACAGGGAGGCCTGGCGTGGTGCGATTCGTGGGGTCACAAAGAGTCGGACACGACTGAGTGACTGAACTGTACTGAACTGATGGCATCACCGACTCCATGGACATGAGTTCGAGTAAACTCTGGGAATTGGTGATGGACAGGAGGCCTGGCGTGCTGTGATTCATGGGGTCGCAAAGAGTCGGACACAACTGAGCAACTGAACTGAAGTGAAGGAATGCAGTGGAAAAACAAACTTTGTCCTTTTCTCCTCCTTGAGAATTCCAGACCCCTAATCTCCACTTGAGAGCCCCAGACCCCTTTCTCCTCCTTAGGGACCCTGATCTTCTTATCAATCTGCCTATGAATTGACTCTCTCACTGGTGGCATTGTAAACTGGTATAGCCACTCTGGAAAGAAGTATGGACATTTCTTACAAAACTGAGTACTCTATTACCATATGACCTAGCAATTGCTCTTATGGGCATTTGTCTCAGAGAAATAAAAAATTTAATTTCACAGAAAAAACTAAACAGGAACAATCATACCAGTTTTATTTATAATAGTCAAAAAAGCAAAAGAACCAAAATGTTCTTCAATGAGTGAGTGGTTCTTTTTTTTATTTTTTAACTGTGGTATATTCATAATATAGAATATTACCAATACAGAAAGCAAAAAAAAAAATCATAATTTACAACTACTTGAATGGGTCTCAAGGGATTTATAACGATTATAAGGAGCCAATCACAAACTTGTTAAATGATTTCATTTATTTAACATGATTTCATGTATGTAGCATTCTTATAATAGCAAAATTAGATAAAGAACAAATTACTGGATTCTAGGGATCATGAGGGAGGGAGGTAGTTGTGGATATAGATGAGTACCATGACAGCTCCTTGGGAGGGAAACTTTCTGTATCTTGACTGTGGTGGTGATAACCATAGGAATCTACACAGGTGATAAAATTGCATAGAACTATACACACAGATGCACACAAGCTTGTACACGTAAAACTGGTGAAGCTGAATAAGGTAAATGGATCATAACACTTTCAACTTCCTGATTGTGATATTCTACTATAGATATGCAAGATAGTAGCATTGGGAGAAACTAAGGTAAAGGGGATAAGGTATTTATTTTGTAGGACTGCACACAGCTTTACAATGATCTTTTTTTTTTTAAATAAAATTAAAGCAAGTCTTTGGCATCATTTAAATGCTACTAAACTCTCAAAAAAACAGCAATCATAATATCAAAAAGAAAGATCCTTTTGATGTACCCAAGGACATTGATTCTAATATGCTGAGTGAGAGTAGCTAGATAAAAATGAGTACATATTGATTCCATTTGTATAAAATTCTAGAAAATGTAATACATGGAGACAGCAAGCAAATCAGTGATTATATGAGTATGGGCATGCAGAAAGGGGCAAGAGGGAACAATTATCAAAGGGGAAGGGCAGATGTCTGAGAGTGATGAATATTTTCTCACTTAAAATTGTGGTGATGGTTTAACAAGTGTACACATATGACCAAATTCATCAAACTGTTACTTTAACAAACAGTTACTTTATAATATGTGCAACATATTATATGTCAATTATATTTCAGAAAAAAAAAACCCTCTAAAAGGGTCGTCTTTTCAGAGAAAAAAGCAACTTTGGAAGGAATAAAGACAAAAGATTTTTGAGGGAGAGATAATGCTGTTCTAGTGTTCTCTGTAGAACATTCAGTTCAGTTCAGTCGCTCAGTCGTGTCCGACTCTTTGCGACCCCATGAATCGCAGCACACCAGGCCTCCCTGTCCATCACCATCTCCTGGAGTTCACTCAGATCCACGTCCATCGAGCCCATCATGCCATCCAGCCATCTCATCCTCGGTCGTCCCCTTCTCCTCCCGCCCCCAATCCCTCCCAGCATCAAAGTCTTTTCCAATGAGTCAACTCTTCGCGTGAGGTGGCCAAAGTACTGCAGTTTCAGCTTTAGCATCATTCCTTCCAAAGAAATCCCAGGGTTGATCTCCTTCAGAATGGACTGCTTGGACCTCCTTGCAGTCCAAGGGACTCTCAAGAGTCTTCTCCAACACCACAGTTCAAAAGCATCAATTCTTCAGAGCTCAGCCTTCTTCACAGTCCAACTCTCACATCCATACATGACCACTGGGAAAAGCATAGCCTTGACTAGACGGACCTTAGTCGGCAAAGTAATATCTCTGCTTTTGAATATACTATCTAGGTTGGTCATAACTTTCCTTCCAAGGAGTAAGCGTCTTTTAATTTCAAGGCTGCAGTCACCATCTGCAGTGATTTTGGAGCCCCCCCAAATAAAGCCTGACACTGTTTCCACTGTTTCCCCATCTATTTCCCATGAGCTGATGGGACTGGATGCCATGATCATTTTCTGAATGTAGACCATTGCCTGCCCTGAAAAGAGACAGCTGCCACTGACCTGCCCTTGGAAAGCCACTTCTCCAATCATGTTCCTTATAAAGTGGGCTAATCGGTGTTGCATTTGTGGCTTCCTATAACCATTACTTTAGTCCTTCAGTTCAGTTCAGTTCAGTCGCTCAGTCATGTCTGACTCTTTGCGACCCCATGAATCGCAGCACGCCAGGCTCTCTGTCCATCACCAACTCCCGGCGTTCACTCAGATTCACGTCCATCGAGTCAGTGATGCCATCCAGCCATCATCCCCTGTCGTCCCCTTCTCCTCCTGCCCTTATGGAC
The DNA here is from genome assembly GCF_014754425.2 of Oryx dammah. Taxonomy (NCBI): domain Eukaryota; kingdom Metazoa; phylum Chordata; class Mammalia; order Artiodactyla; family Bovidae; genus Oryx; species Oryx dammah. The sequence continues at coordinate 50,229,547 of NW_024070207.1, forward strand.
CTATCAGTAATTTTTGGTAGAGAGAGATCTTTTGGCCTTTTGGAGGACCTGTAGTTGCTGACGTCATAGGGTGAAACGTCACCCATACTTCTAGGAAGCTGGGTGGCCTGGAAGTGATTTGTCTATTTCTTGGAATGATACTGCCATCTACATTTGCTGGAGAAGGAAATGACAACCCACTCCAGTATTCCTGTCTGGGAAATCCCGTGGACACAGGAGCCTGGTGGGCTATAGTCCAGGGGGTCACAAACAGTTGGATGCGCCTGAGTGACTGCACACAACACAGACTTCAAATCACACATTCTGGTTATCTACACTCTGCCATGCCCCTCCTCCAGCCACCTACTAGATACAAAAACAGTGAGCCCTTCTAGGTCTTGCTTGTGGATTGAAGTGTTGAAGAAATTTGTCTTCAGCACTCAGTCCTGAGGCCTTCCGTCCCCCCACTGTGTGGTTAACTGTGATTCTGCCAGTCTGGCCCCCAACCCTGCAGAACCCTCCTCACACAGTCATCTCTTCCCTTCCTTCCCTGCTCCTCCCAACCACCACCCCCCCCTCCCCACCACCACCACCACCCCCACCACCACCACCACAAGAGAACTCGGAGAAACACACGAAACTTTTCACAAGTTGATTTTTATTGAATTACCATCAGTGTACCCTGTTGCTGTAAAATTCAATGTGTACACACTTGGCAATTTCTCAGACTTCATGGATATTTCTGAGGTCCCCAGTCGCACTCTGAAGTAACCTGGCTGCCCAGGTCTTTACTTCCACTGATGGGTTTCTGCACTTCCTCTTGGTTCTGCTCTGGATCATTCTGATGCAGTGTCTCATTCAACCGGTGATAATGGCCGAATCTTGTTGATTGTCTAGTTTTCTTCGTTCTTATAGAGTTGGTAGGTTTTTCAGAGACGTTTTTACTCAAAGTCCTTTGAAGGTTTTTCTTAAACTTTGTGGCTTTCTTCAGTGCCTGGAAGGACAACAGGACGACAGAGTGAGGCCAAAAAGACAGTGGTTTAGGGGGTAGAAAATGTGATACTGACAGAATGGGAGAGTTCATGAGAAGGAGGCAGGGATGAGGTACAGTGGGGGTGGGGTATGAGCCAGGCAGGGCAAAGGTAAGATTCTTGGGGGAGAGGGAATCAGTGAAAAAAAAGAGTAGCTTGAGTAGGGTCATCTTACTTTGCCACCATTTTCGGATTTGGGTTGACCGGGAACCTTCTTCATCCTCCCCTGTTTGGAACTTGAGGTTGGTTGGTCTGTCTCTGTATTAGGCTCTGATGGTTTTCTGGACACCTTGGCCATATTGAAGCCTCCCAGTGGTCTACCCCAGGCCTACTGACCACGCTATATATATGGCTCCCCAGAACAATGAAGGGGCCACACCCTTCAGTTTTGATTGGTCAGCAAGGCACTCCTCTAGCCAATGGTGGCTATGGAGGGGCTTGGACATCACAAAGCACAAATTATGACATCTCTGTGTATAGGACAGGATGTAGGGGAGACCAAGATGTAGCTTAGACATTTCAGCAAATCATTCCTGACACCTCAGAGGGTGGGAATGGGGGGGATGATAATGAAGCAAAGATGGCTCAGTTAATAGAGAAGGGGCTTTCTTTAACACGCCAACAGTCTTCCTAAGCAGAACTGCCATCCTGCCTCATATCCCCATGTTAAATTGTGGTGGTACATATGCTAGAGAAAGAATCTTTTCCTCCGAGCTAGTCTCCAAGGCTCTGTCCTACTGAGTGGTTTGTTCTGATATCTCCCACCCTTAATTATTAGAGTTTTCGATATTTTACACAAAATCCCTCCAAAAGCTATATAGTTGAACTTAAGTATTGTTAGAGCTATGAGCCTTACAAACTAACAAAAAGACATTTCTCATGGATAAGCATCTCCTTACCTAGAGCAACTGGCATTAAAGCCTGCTAATTTTGATTAAATTATTTCTACCAGCTCTGCAACTTAAAGACAGGGATTAGAATTAACTGCCCAGTCATGAAGGTTGCTTTTATTTTTACTTTTATTCTATTCTTGGACTCTAGCCATATTATCATCATTGAGTTTTACAACGTTCTTTCTCTTATATTTTTTTCTGTTTTTCTTTCATCCTGGAGTACACCACTCATTTCCTTCCCACCATTAGGCATCTGCTCTATTATGTCTGAATTTCACCCTCACGTATGTTTGTACTCCTGTGAAATATATAGCCCTGTTAAATATGTGTGTGTTTGAATGTGGTGCATTGTGCCATAGTTCTTGTTCTGTTTCTTACCTTATACTTTGAAGCTCAACTTATGCAGTTCTCTGTTTTCCTAGTTCATTGTTTCTAATACTGCATCATGTTCCATTAGAATGAATATCCCATGTATCACTTGTTCATTCTTTCCTCTCTTGAAGGACTCTTATGTTTACTTTCACTCCTCTGCCACAAGCAACGTTATAAGAAACATTCTCATTGATGCCCCTTTATGGATTTCTGCATATATTTTCTGGAATATATACTCAGGAATAGAATTTCTATGTCATAGAATATCCTTAGTCTGTTCAAGCTGCTACAAAAGAACACCATAGACTGCTGGCTTAAACAACAAACATTTACTTCACACAGTTCTGGAGGCTGGAAAGCCAAGAGTAGGATGGCAGCATAGCTGGGTTTTTTTACTAGGACCTTCTTCTTGCTGATGTTATCACATGGCCTTGCTCAGTGGGTACACAGAGAGAGAGAGGACTATCCTCTGTCTCTTCCTCTTTTTCTAAGGCATTAACCCCATCATAAGACCCCCATCTTCATGACATAATTCAACTCTAATTACCTCCCCAGAGCCCTACCTCCAAATGCCATCACAGGTAGAGGGTTAGAGTGTCAAGTTATGAATTTTGGAGGGATACAAACATTCAGACTATAAGCAATATTTTTTTCTAAATATTGCCAGCTTGCTCTCCAAAATGATGGTACCAAATCTATCTACCCAATAGAATGCTGTATTACTTATTTTCTCAATACTCAGTGTGGAAGCAACTTCTAATATGACTCTCAATAATCCCAGTCTCCTGACGTTAACATCTTGGGTAATCCACTCCCCTTGTGTGTGGGCCATATCTGTTGACTTGCTTCTACTGAGCTGAATCACTGGAATCCAGAAAAAAACCATAGAATGTTATTAACATGGTTAAGTGTCCTCTTGCTAGAACTTTGCTGCTGTCAGTGTCTCTTGCCTTTTTGTCTTCTTGTTCTAATATAATCATATTGTGAGTTGCTCATCCCAGAGGTTTACACATCAAGGAACACGTCCTGAGTGCCTGAATTTCCAGTGTGAGAAACCACAAGGAACTGCATGCTACCAGGAACCAACTAAGGATGCAGATCCTTCCCAACTGAGACTTGAGATGAGGTAGTCATATAAGACCACCAGCACCAGAGGACTAGCTAAGGTGCACATAGATTCTTGACCCATAGAAACTCTGAGATAATAGATTCTGTTGCTGCAAGCCAAGAAGCTTTGAGGTAATTTTTTACACAGCAGGTGATAACTAACACACTTAGTATTGTGTGTATGCTCAGTCACGTCTGATTCTTTGTGACCCCATGGACCGTAGCCTGCCAGGCTTCTCTGTCCATGGGATTTTCCAGGTAATAATACTGGAGTGGGTTGCCATTCCCTTCTCCAGGGGATCTTCCCAACCCAGAGACTGAACCTGGATCTCCTGCATTGCCTGTGGATTCTTTACCATCGAGCCACTAGAGAAGCCCACCCTTAGTATTACAGGACTTTTAATCTAAAAAATAAACTGAGTGCACTGGTTTTTAGTGCCCTATTTCATGCAATGAACTTGGACTGGTCATCTATTTCACATATGCTAATATACATGTTTCAATGTAACCCAGAGGGATGGGATAGGGAGGGAGGTGGGAAGGGGGTTTGGCACCGGGGGACACATGTACACCTGTGGCTGATTCATGTCGATGTACGGCAAAACCCATAATATTGTTAAGTAATTAGTCTCCAATTAAAAGAAGTAATTTTTTAAAGGACATTTGTTTCACTTGAAAAAAAAAAAAACTGGTGGCTAGTGTAATCTCCTTTCACTTCTATGATTACAAATATTTCAGATATTTAGTTTCAATTCTGTAGTTTTTTGTTTTGTTTTGTTTTTTGTTTTTTTTTTTTTGGTTAAAAATATTTGTCATTCTACCGGGTTTCTTGTCTTTTTCATGTTGATATTACCATTCATTTGTATTTTATGGTTAATAATTATTTGTTAGTGAATTTTATCTTTGATATGCTTTGGATAAATACTAAAGATTTAAGTTCAATACTTGTGTTATCCTCCACATAGTTTTCCAGCACCATGTGATACCTTTTTCATACACCTCCTACTTTGAGGGTTGTTATTTCACTAATTGTTCAAAATAGATGGGGAAACAATGGATATAGTGAGAGACTTTATTTTGGGGGCTCCAAAACCACTGCAGATTTTGGCTACAGCCATGAAATTAAAAGATGCTTGCTCCTGGGAAGAAAAGCTATGACCAAACTAGACAGTATATTAAAAAGCAGAGACATTATTTGCCAACAAGGATCTGTCTGGTCAAAGCTATGGTTTTTCCACTAGTCATGTATGGATGTGAGAGTTGGACTATAAAGAAAGCTGAGTGCCAAAGAATAGATGCTTTTGAATTGTGTGTTGGAGAAGACTCTTGAGAGTCCCTTGGATTGAAGGGAGATCCAACCAGTCCATCCTAAAGGAAATCAGTCCTGAATATTCACTGGAAGGACTGATGCTGAAGCTGAAACTCCAATACTTTGGCCACCTGATGTGAAGTGCTGACTCATTTGAAAAGACCCTGATACTGGGAAAGATTGAAGGTGGGAGGAATAGGAGATGACAGAGCATGAGAGTGTCAGATGGCATCACCTACTCGATGGACATGAGTTTGAGCAAGCTCGGGGAGTTGGTGATGGACAGGGAAGCCTGGCGTGTTGCAGTCCATGGGGTCACAAAGAGTTGGACACTACTGAGCGACTGAACTGAAGTGATTTCATTGATTGTGGCCTCTAGTACTAGGTTGACATCGGTGCTATCTCATACATGGGTATCCTGAAATTTACGTGGTTAGTAATGTGTTATGGGGCTTCCTGGTAGCTCAGATTGTGAATAATCTGCCTGCAATGTAGAACTCTCCAGGTTTGATCCCTTGTCAGAAAGGTCCCCTAGAGAAGGGAATGGCTACCCACTCCAGTATTCTTGCCTGGATAATTCCATGAACAGAGGAGCCTGGTGGGCTACAGCCCATGGGGTTGCAAAGAGTAAGGCACAACTGAGCAACAATCATTACATTATTAATATGTTGTGGTAACTATTAGGAGGACCTTTTCTAAGTTTTATCTTATTTCATTTGTTATAGAGACTTTTTTAACATGTTAAAGACATTTCCTGCTATTCCTAGGTTGGAAAGTACCTTTTAAAATATAAATTTATTTATTTTAATTGGAGTCTAATTACGTTACAATATTGTATAGGTTTTGCCATACACTGACATGAATCCACCACGGGTTTACATGTGTCCTCCATCATGAACCCCCCTCCCACCTCCCCCACCTTCATCCCATCCCTTTGGGTCATCCCAGTGCACCAGCCCCGAGCATCCTGTATCATGCATCAAACCTGGACTGGTGATACATCTCACATATGATAATACACATGTTTAAACAATGCCATTCTTCCAAATCATCCACCCCCACCCTCTCCCACAGAGTCCAAAAGACTGCGCTATACATCTGTGTCTCTTTTGCTGTCTCGCATACTGGGTTATCATTACCATCTTTCTAAATTCCATATGTATGTGTGATTATACTGTATTGGTGTTTTTCTTTCCGGCTTAATTCACTCTGTGTAATAGGCTACAGTTTCATCCACCTCATTAGAAGTGATTCAAAGGTACTCTTTTTAATGGCTGAGGAATATTCCATTGTGTATATGTACCACAGCTTTCTTATTCATTCATCTGCTAATGGACGTCTAGGTTGCTTCCTTGTGCTGGCTATTATAAACAGTGCTGTGATGAACATTGGGGTACATGTGTCTCTTTCAATTCTGGTTTCCTCGGTGTGTATGCCCAGCAGTGGGATTGCTGGGTCATATGGCAGTTCTATTTCCAGTGTTTTAAGGAATCTGCACACTGTTCTCCATAGTGGTTGCACTAGTTTGCATTCCCACAAACAGTGTGGTTCCCTTTTCTCCACACCCTCTCCAGCATTTATTGCATGTAGACTTTGGATAGCAGCCATCCTGACTAGTGTGAAGTGGTACCTCACTGTGGTTTTGATTTGCATTTCTCTGATAATGAGTGATGTTGAGCGTCTTTTCATAAGTTTCTTAGCCACCTGTATGCCTTCTTGGGAGAAATGTCTGTTTAGTTATTTGGCCCATTTTTTGATGGGGTCATTTATTTTTTTCTGAAATTGAGCTGCAGGAGCTGTGTGTATATTTTTGAGATTAATTCTTTGTCATTTGCTTCATTTGCTATTATTTTCTCCCATTCTGAAGGCTGTCATTTCACCTTGCATATAGTCTCCTTTGTTGTGCAGAAGCTTTTAATTTTAATTAAGTCCCATTTGTTTATTTTTGCTTTTATTTCTAATATTCTGGGAGGTGGATCATAGAGGATGCTGTTGTCATTTAGGTCGCAGAGTGTTTTGCCTATGTTCTCCTCCAGGAGTTTTATAGTTTGTGGTCTTACGTTTAGATCTTTAATCCATTTTGAGTTTATTTTCGTGTATGGTGTTAGAAAGTGTTCTAGTTTCATTTTTTCACAAGTGGTTGACCAGTTTTCTCAGCACCACCTGTTAAAGACATTGTCTTTTCTCCATTGTATATTCTTGCCTCCTTTGTCAAAGATAAGTTGTCCATAGGTGCATGGATTTATCTCTGGGCTTTCTATTTTGTTCCATTGATCTATATTTCTGTCTTTGTGCCAGTACCATACTGTCTTGATGACTGTGGCTTTGTAGTAGAGCCTGAAGTCAGGCAGGTTGATTCCTCCAGTTCCATTCTTCTTTCTCAACATTGCTGTGGCTATTCGAGGTTTTTTGTATTTCCATAAAAGTTGTGAAATTAGTTCTTCTAGTTCTGTGAAAAATACTATTGGAAGATTTATAGGGATTGCATTGAATCCATAGATTGCTTTGGGTTTTATACTCATTTTCACTATATTGATTCTTCTGATCCATGAACATGGTATATTTCTCCATCTATTTGTGTCCTCTTTGATTTCTTTCACCAGTGTTTTATAGTTTTCTATATATAGGTCTTTTGTTTCTTTAGGTAGATATATTCCTAAGTGTTTTATTCTTTTTGTTGCAATGGTGAATGGAATTGTTTCATTAATTTTTCTTTCTATTTTCTCTTTGTTAGTGTATAGGAAAGCAAGGGATTTCTTTGTGTTGATTTTATATCCTGCAACTTTAGTATATTCATTAATTAGCTCTAGTAATTTTCTGTTGGAGTCTTTAGGGTTTTCTATGTAGAGGATCATGTCATCTGCAAACAGGGTGAGTTTTATTTCTTATTTTCCAATTGGGATTCCTTTCATTTCTTTTTCTACTCTGATTGCTGAGGCCAAAACTTCGAAAACTATGTTGAATAGGAGTGGTGAGAGTGGGCACCCTTGTCTTGTTCCTGACTTTAGAGGAAATGCTTTCAATTTTTCACCATTGAGGACAGTTTGCTGTGGGTTTGTCATATGTAGCTTTTATTATGTTGAGATATGTTCCTTCTGTTCCTGCTTTCTGAAGGGTTTTTGTCATAAATGGATGTTGAATTTTGTCAAAGGCTTTCTCTGCATCTATTGAGATAATCATATGGTTTATATTTTTCAATTTGTTAATGTGGTGTATTACATTGATTGATTTGCAGATATTGAAGAATCCTTGCATCGCCTGGATAAACCCCACTTGGTCATGATATATAATCTTTTAAATATGTTTGTGAATTCTGTTTGGTAGAATTTGGTTAAGGATTTTTGAACCTACGTTCATCAGTGGTATTGGCCTGTAGTCTCCTTTTTTTGTGGGATCTTTGTCTGGTTTTGGTATTATGATGATGGTGGCATCATAGAATGAATTTGGAAGTTTACCTTCCTCTGCAATTTTCTGGAAGAGTTTGAGTATGATTGGTGTTACCTCTTCTCTAAATTTTTGGTAGAATTCAGCTGTGAAGCCGTCTGGACCTGGGCTTTTTTTTTTTTTTTTTTTTTTTGCTGGAAGATGTCTGATTACAGTTTCAATTTCCGTGCTTGTGATGGGTCTGTTAAGATTTTCTACTTCTTCCTGTTTCACTTTTGGAAAGTTGTACTTTTGAAAGAATTTGTCCTTTTCTTCCAAGTTGTCCATTTTATTGGCTTATATTTGCTAATAGTAGTCTCTTATGACGCTTTGTATTTCTGTGTTGTCTGTTGTGATCTCTCCATTTTCATTTCTAATTTTATTTGATTCTTCTCCCTTTGTTTCTTGATGAGTCTGGCTAATGGTTTGTCAATTTTATTGATCTTCTCAAAGAACCAGCATTTGGCTTTGTTGAATTTTGCTATGGTCTCTTTCTTTCCTTTGCATTTATTTCTGCCCTAATTTTTAGGATTTCTTACCTTCTACTAATCCTGGGGTTCTTCATTTCTTCCTTTTGTACTTGCTTTAGGTATCAGTTCAGTTCAGTTCAGTCACTCAGTCGTGTCCGACTCTTTGAGACCCCATGAATCACAGCACACCAGGCCTCCTTGTCCATCACCATCTCTCGGAGTTCATTCAGACTCATGGCTATCGAGTCAGTGGTGACATCCAGCCATCTCATCCTCTGTCGTCCCCTTCTCCTCTTGCCCCCAATCCCTCCCAGCATCAGAGACTTTTCCAATGAGTCAACTCTTCACATGAGGTGGCCAAAGTACTGGAGTTTCAGCTTTAGCATTATTCTTTCCAAAGAAATCCCAGGGCTGATCTCCTTCAGAATGGACTGGATGGATCTCCTTGCAGTCCAAGGGACTCTCAAGAGTCTTCTCCAACACCACAGTTCAAATGCCCTGTGTCAGGACAGAATTCAGACACTGAAGAGACCATCAAACAGAAGAAGTTAAAAGAGGGAACAGCCTTGGAAGTGACCCCACACGGCTCACAACATCAGAGAAGGGCCAGATACATCTTTACTATTTTTACATTCATTCCTTACTTTTTTTCTTTTTCACTCTTTTCTAACTTTTTTAAATTGTTAAGTCTTCTATTTCTCCTCTAATTTTTATTTCTATAACCTACTATTACTTTTCAAAAAAAAAGACTCTACTTTTTTAAGGCAAACACCATATATAGTATTTGTGTGGTTGTTGTTCGTGTTTTTTAATAATTCTTGTGTTTTTTTTTCTTTTTTTTTTCTTTTTTCCTTCTGCTTCTTCTCTTTAATATTGTATTTTTGAAAATCCAACCTATACTCTAGATTTTTAATCTTTGCTTTTTGGTTTTTGTTTTCAATTTTGTACATTTCAAAACCCAAACTTCACTACCCAATTTTACCTGACAGCGAGATTACTGGCTTGACCACTCTCTCCTCCTTTGGACTCTCCTTTTTCTCCGCCAGGTGGCCTCTGTCTCCCCGCCCCCCCCATCTCTTCTGTATCCAACTCTGTGAATCTCTGTGTGTTCCAGACGGTGGAGAACACCTAAGGAACTGATTACTGGCTGGATTTGTCTCTCTCCTTTTCATTCCTCTCTCTTAACCTCCTGGCCACCTCTGTCTGCTTCCTCCCTCTCCTCTTCCCTGTATAACTCCATGAATACCCTTGAGCGGTCCAGATTATGGAGCGCACATAAGGAAGTGACTATTGACTAGCTTGCTCTCTCCTCTTTTGACCTCACCGCATCTCATTCCAGTCACCTCGAACTACCCCCTCCCTCTTCTCTTCTCCATGTAACCCAGTGAACCTCTCTGGGTGTCCCTCAATGTGGAGAAACTTTTCATCTTTAACCTAGATGTTTTATCATCAGTGCTGTATAGATGGAGAAGTCTAGAGACCCCTGTAAAAATAAAACCAAAAACCAGAAGCAGGAGGCTTAAGTCCAAAGTCTGAGAACATCAGACAACTCCTGAATTCAGGGAATATTAAGCAATAGGAGCTCATCGAACACCTCCATACCTACACTGAAACCAAACTCCACCCAAGGGCCAACAAGGTCCAGAGCAAGACATACCACACAAATTCTCCAGCAACACAGGAACACACCCCTGAGCTTCAATATACAGGCAGCTCAAAGTACTCCAAAACATTTGACGTCTCATAACCCATTACTGGTCACTCCACTGCACTCCAGAGAGAAGAAACCCAGCTCCACCCACCGGACCTCCAACACAAGCCTCCATAACCAGGAAACCTTGACAAGCTACTGATACAACCCCACCCACAGTGAGGAAGCTCCACAATAAACAGAACTACACAAATTACCAGAATATAGAAAGGCCATCCCAAACGCAGGAATATAACCAAGATGAAGAGACAGAGGAATACTCAGCAGGTAAAGGAACAGGAGAAATGCCCACCAAACCAAACAAAAGAGGAAGAGATAGGGAATCTACCTGAGAAAGAATTCCGAATATTGATAGTGAAAATGATCCAAAATCTTGAAATCAAAATGGAATCACAGATAAATAGCCTAGAGACAAGGATTGAGAAGATGCAAGAAAGGTTTAACAAGGACCTAGAAGAAATAAAAAAGAGTCAGTATACAATGAATAACACAATAAATGAGATCAGAAACACTCTGGAGGCAACAAATAGTAGAATAATGGAGGCAGAAGATAGGATTAGTGAAATAGAAGATAGAATGGTAGAAATAAATGAATCAGAGAGGAAAAAAGAAAAACGAATTAAAAGACATGAGGACAATCTCAGAGACCTCCAGGACAATATGAAACGTTCCATCATTCGAATTATAGGAGTCCCAGAAGAAGAAGACAAAAAGAAAGACCATGAGAAAATCCTTGAGGAGATAATAGTTGAAAACTTCCCTAAAATGGGGATGGAAATAATCACCCAAGTCCAAGAAAGCCAGAGAGTTCCAAATAGGATAAACCCACGGCAAAACACCCCAAGACACATATTAATCAAATTAACAAAGATCAAACACAAAGAACAACTATTAAAAGCAGCAAGGGAAAAACAACAAATAACACACAAGGGGATTCCCATAAGGATAACAGCTGATCTCTCAATAGAAACTCTCCAGGCCAGGAGGGAATGGCAAGACATACTTAAAGTGATGAAAGAAAATAACCTACAGCCCAGATTACTGTACCCAGCAAGGATCTCATTCAAATACGAAGGAGAAATCAAAAGCTTTACAGAAAAGCAAAAGCTGAGAGAATTCAGCACCACCAAACCAGCTCTCCAACAAATTCTAAAGGATATTCTCTAGACAGGAAACAGAAAAAGGGAGTATAAACCCGAACCCAAAATAATAAAGTAAATGGTAATGGGATCATACTTATCAATAATTACCTTAAACGTAAATAGATTGAATGCCCCAACCAAAAGGCAAAGGCTGGCCGAATGGATACAAAAACAAGACACCTCTATATGCTGCTTACAAGAGACCCAGCTCAAAACAAGGGACACATACAGACTGAAAGCGAAGGGTTGGAAAAACATATTCCACACAAATAGAGACCAAAAGAAAGCAGGAATGGCAATACTCATATCCAATAAAATAGACTTTAAAAAAAAGGCTGTGAAAAGAGACAAAGAAGGCCACTACATAATGATCAAAGGATCAATCCAAGAAGAAGATATAACAATTATAAATATACATGCACCCAATATAGGAGCACTGCAATATGTAGGACAAATGCTAACAAGTATGAAAGGGGAAATTAACAACAACACAATAATAGTGGGAGACTTTAATACTTCACTCACACCTATGGACAGATCAACTAAACAGAAAATTAACAAAGAAATGCAAACTTTAAATGATACTTTAGACCAGTTAGACCTAATTGATATCTATAGGACATTTCACCCCAAAATAATGAATTTCACCTTTTTCTCAAGTCCTCATGGAACCTTCTCCAGGATAGATCACATCCTGGGCCATAAATATAACCTTGATAAATTCAAAAAAATCGAAATCATTCCAAGCATCTTTTCTGACCATAATGCATTAAGATTAGATCTCAATTACAGGAGGAAAACTATTAAAAATTCCAACATATGGAGGCTGAACAACACGCTTCTGAATAACCAACAAATCACAGAAGAAATCAAAAAAAGAAATCAAAATATGCATAGAAACTAATGAAAATGAAAACTCAACATCCCAAAACCTGTGGGACACTATAAAAGCACTGCTAAGAGAAAGTTCATAGCAATACAGGCATACCTCAAGAAACAAGAAAAAAGTCAACTAAGTAACCTAACTCTACACCTAAAGCAACTAGAAAAGGAAGAATTGGATAACCCCATAGTTAGCGGAAGGAAAGAAATATTAAAAATTAGGGCAGAAATAAATGCAAAAGAAACAAAAGAAACTATAACAAAAATCAACAAAGCCAAAAGCTGGTTCTTTGAAAGGATAAATAAAATTGACAAACCATTAGCAGACTCATCAAGAAGCAAAGAGAGAAAAATCAAATCAATAAAATTAGAAATGAAAATAGAGAGATCACAACAGACAACACAGAAATACAAAGGATAATAAGAGACTACTATCAGCAATTATATGCCAATAAAATGGACAACGTGGAAGAAATGGAGAAATTCTTAGAAAAGTACAACTTTCCAAAACTGAACCAGGGAGAAATAGAAAATCTTAACAGACCCATTACAAGCATGGAAATGGAAACTGTAATCAGAAATCTTCCAGCAAACAAAAGCCTAGGTCCAGACAGCTTCACAGCTGAATTCTACCAAAAATTTAGAGAAGAGTTAACACCTATCCTACTCAAACTCTTCCAGAAAATTGCAGAGTAAGGTAAACTTCCAAACTCATTCTATGATGCCACCATCACCCTAATACCAAAACCTGACAAAGATACTAAAAAAAAGAAAACCGCAGGCCAATCACTGATGAACATAGATGCAAAAATCCTCAACCAAATTCTAGCAATCAGAATCCAACAACACATTAAAAAGTTCATACACCATGACCTAGTGGGCTTTATCCCAGGGATGCAAGGATTCTTCAATATCCGCAAATCAATGTAATTCACCACATTAACAAATTGAAAAATAAAAGCCATATGATTATCCCAATAGATGCAGAGAAGGCCTTTGACAAAATTCAACATCCATTTATGATCAAAACTCTCCAGAAAGCAGGAATAGAAGGAACATACCTCAACATAATAAAAGCTATATATGACAAACCCACAGCAAACATTATCCTCAATGGTGAAAAATTGAAAGCATTTTCCCTAAAGTCAGGAACAAGACAAGGGTGTCCACTTTCACCACTACTATTCAACATAGTTCTGGAAGTTTTAGCCACAGCAATCAGAGCAGAAAAAGAAATAAAAGGAATCCAAATTGGAAAAGAAGAAGTAAAACTCTCACTGTTTGCAGATGACATGATCCTCTACATAGAAAACCCTAAAGACTCTACCAGAAAATTACTAGAGCTAATCAATGAAGATACTAAAGTTGCAGGATATAAAATCAACACACAGAAATCCCTTGCATTCCTATACACTAATAATGAGAAAGTAGAAAAAGAAATTAAGGAAACAATTCCATTCACCATTGCAACAAAAAGAATAAAATACTTAGAAATATATCTACCTAAAGTAACTAAAGACCTATATGTAGAAAACTATAAAACACTGATGACAGAAATCTAAGAAGACACTAATAGATGGAGAAATATACCTTTTTCATGGATCAGAAGAATCAATATAGTGAAAATGAGTATACTACCCAAAGCAATTTACAAATTCAATGCAATCCCTATCAAGCTACCAGCGATATTTTTCACAGAACTAGGACAAATAATTTCAAGATTTGTATGGAAATACAAAAAACCTCGAATAGCCAAAGCAATCTTGAGAAAGAAGAATGGAACTGGAGGAATCAACTTGCCTGACTTCTGGCTCTACTACAAAGCCACAGTCATCAAGACAGTATGGTATTGGCACAAAGACAGAAATATAGATCAATGGAACAAAATAGAAAGCCCAGAGATAAATCCACACACCTATGGATACCTTATCTTTGACAAAGGAGGCAAGAATATACAATGGATTAAAGACAAACTCTTTAACAAGTGGTGCTGGGAAAACTGGTCAACCACTTGTCAAAGAATGAAACTAGATCACTTTCTAACACCGCACACAAAGATAAACTCAAAATGGATTAAAGATCTAAATGTAAGACCAGAAACTATAAAACTCCTAGAGGAGAACATAGGCAAAACACTCTCCGACATAAACCACAGCAGGATCCTCTATGATCCACCTCCCAGAATTCTGGAAATAAAAGCAAAAATAAACAAATGGGACCTAATTAAAATTAAAAGCTTCTGCACAACAAAGGAAAATATAAGCAAAGTGAAAAGACAGC
>NW_024070207.1:50244645-50249223 GCF_014754425.2 Oryx dammah
TTTTTTGAATTTATCAAGGTTATATTTATGGCCCAGGATGTGATCTATCCTGGAGAAGGTTCCATGAGCACTTGAGAAAAAGGTGAAATTCATTGTTTTGGGGTGAAATGTCCTATAGATATCAATTAGGTCTAACTGGTCTAATGTATCATTTAAAGTTTGCATTTCTTTGTTAATTTTCTGTTTAGTTGATCTGTCCATAGGTGTGAGTGAAGTATTAAAGTCTCCCACTATTATTGTGTTGTTGTTAATTTCCCCTTTCATACTTGTTAGCATTTGTCCTACATATTGCAGTGCTCCTATATTGGGTGCATGTATATTTATAATTGTTATATCTTCTTCTTGGATTGATCCTTTGATCATTATGTAGTGGCCTTCTTTGTCTCTTTTCACAGCCTTTTTTTTAAAGTCTATTTTATTGGATATGAGTATTGCCATTCCTGCTTTCTTTTGGTCTCTATTTGTGTGGAATATGTTTTTCCAACCCTTCGCTTTCAGTCTGTATGTGTCCCTTGTTTTGAGCTGGGTCTCTTGTAAGCAGCATATAGAGGTGTCTTGTTTTTGTATCCATTCGGCCAGCCTTTGCCTTTTGGTTGGGGCATTCAATCTATTTACGTTTAAGGTAATTATTGATAAGTATGATCCCATTACCATTTACTTTATTATTTTGGGTTCGGGTTTATACTCCCTTTTTCTGTTTCCTGTCTAGAGAATATCCTTTAGAATTTGTTGGAGAGCTGGTTTGGTGGTGCTGAATTCTCTCAGCTTTTGCTTTTCTGTAAAGCTTTTGATTTCTCCTTCGTATTTGAATGAGATCCTTGCTGGGTACAGTAATCTGGGCTGTAGGTTATTTTCTTTCATCACTTTAAGTATGTCTTGCCATTCCCTCCTGGCCTGGAGAGTTTCTATTGAGAGATCAGCTGTTATCCTTATGGGAATCCCCTTGTGTGTTATTTGTTGTTTTTCCCTTGCTGCTTTTAATAGTTGTTCTTTGTGTTTGATCTTTGTTAATTTGATTAATATGTGTCTTGGGGTGTTTCGCCGTGGGTTTATCCTATTTGGAACTCTCTGGGTTTCTTGGACTTGGGTGATTATTTCCTTCCCCATTTTAGGGAAGTTTTCAACTATTATCTCCTCAAGGATTTTCTCATGGTCTTTCTTTTTGTCTTCTTCTTCTGGGACTCCTATAATTCGAATGATGGAACGTTTCATATTGTCCTGGAGGTCTCTGAGATTGTCCTCATGTCTTTTAATTCGTTTTTCTTTCTTCCTCTCTGATTCATTTATTTCTACCATTCTATCTTCTATTTCACTAATCCTATCTTCTGCCTCCATTATTCTACTATTTGTTGCCTCCAGAGTGTTTCTGATCTCATTTATTGTGTTATTCATTGTATACTGACTCTTTTTTATTTCTTCTAGGTCCTTGTTAAACCTTTCTTGCATCTTCTCAATCCTTGTCTCTAGGCTATTTATCTGTGATTCCATTTTGATTTCAAGGTTTCGGATCATTTTCACTATCAATATTCGGAATTCTTTCTCAGGTAGATTCCCTATCTCTTCCTCTTTTGTTTGGTTTGGTGGGCATTTCTCCTGTTCCTTTACCTGCTGAGTATTCCTCTGTCTCTTCATCTTGGTTATATTAATGCGTTTGGGATGGCCTTTCTATATTCTGGTAATTTGTGTAGTTCTGTTTATTGTGGAGCTTCCTCACTGTGGGTGGGGTTGTATCAGTAGCTTGTCAAGGTTTCCTGGTTATGGAGGCTTGTGTTGGAGGTCCGGTGGGTGGAGCTGGGTTTCTTCTCTCTGGAGTGCAGTGGAGTGACCAGTAATGGGTTATGAGACGTCAAATGTTTTGGAGTACTTTGAGCTGCCTGTATATTGAAGCTCAGGGGTGTGTTCCTGTGTTGCTGGAGAATTTGTGTGGTATGTCTTGCTCTGGACCTTGTTGGCCCTTGGGTGGAGTTTGGTTTCAGTGTAGGTATGGAGGCGTTTGATGAGCTCCTATTGCTTAATATTCCCTGAATTCAGGAGTTGTCTGATGTTCTCAGACTTTGGACTTAAGCCTCCTGCTTCTGGTTTTTGGTTTTATTTTTACAGGGGTCTCTAGACTTCTCCATCTATACAGCACTGATGATAAAACATCTAGGTTAAAGATGAAAAGTTTCCCCACATTGAGGGACACCCAGAGAGGTTCACTGGGTTACATGGAGAAGAGAAGAGGGAGGGGGTAGTTCGAGGTGACTGGAATGAGATGCGGTGAGGTCAAAAGAGGAGAGAGCAAGCTAGTCAATAGTCACTTCCTTATGTGCGCTCCATAGTCTGGACCGCTCAAGGGTATTCATGGAGTTATACAGGGAAGAGGAGAGGGAGGAAGTAGACAGAGGTGGCCAGGAGGGTAAGAGAGAGGAATGAAAAGGAGAGAGACAAATCCAGCCAGTAATCAGTTCCTTAGGTGTTCTCCACCGTCTGGAACACACAGAGATTCACAGAGTTGGATACAGAAGAGATGGGGGGGGGCGGGGAGACAGAGGCCACCTGGCGGAGAAAAAGGAGAGTCCAAAGGAGGAGGAAGTGGTCAAGCCAGTAATCTCGCTGTCAGGTAAAATTGGGTAGTGAAGTTTGGGTTTTGAAATGTACAAAATTGAAAACAAAAACCAAAAAGCAAAGATTAAAAATCTAGAGTATAGGTTGGATTTTCAAAAATACAATATTAAAGAGAAGAAGCAGAAGGAAAAAAGAAAAAAAACCACAAGAATTATTAAAAAACACGAACAACAACCACACAAATACTATATATGGTGTTTGCCTTAAAAAAGTAGAACCTTTTTTTTTGAAAAGTAATAGTAGGTTATAGAAATAAAAATTAGAGGAGAAATAGAAGACTTAACAATTAAAAAAAAGTTAGAAAAGAGTGAAAAAGAAAAAAAGTAAGGAATGAATGTAAAAATAGTAAAGATGTATCTGGCCCTTCTCTGATGTTGTGAGCCGTGTGGGGTCACTTCCAAGGCGGTTCCCTCTTTTAACTTCTTCTGTTTGATGGTCTCTTCAGTGTCTGAATTCTGTCCTGACACAGGGCATTTGAACTGTGGTGTTGGAGAAGACTCTTGAGAGTCCCTTGGACTGCAAGGAGATCCATCCAGTCCATTCTGAAGGAGATCAGCCCTGGGATTTCTTTGGAAAGAATAATGCTAAAGCTGAAACTCCAGTACTTTGGCCACCTCATGTGAAGAGTTGACTCATTGGAAAAGTCTCTGATGCTGGGAGGGATTGTGGGCAAGAGGAGAAGGGGACGACAGAGGATGAGATGGCTGGATGTCACCACTGACTCGATAGCCATGAGTCTGAATGAACTCCGAGAGATGGTGATGGACAAGGAGGCCTGGTGTGCTGTGATTCATGGGGTCTCAAAGAGTCGGACACGACTGAGTGACTGAACTGAACTGAACTGATACCTAAAGCAAGTACAAAAGGAAGAAATGAAGAACCCCAGGATTAGTAGAAGGTAAGAAATCCTAAAAATTAGGGCAGAAATAAATGCAAAGGAAAGAAAGAGACCATAGCAAAATTCAACAAAGCCAAATGCTGGTTCTTTGAGAAGATCAATAAAATTGACAAACCATTAGCCAGACTCATCAAGAAACAAAGGGAGAAGAATCAAATAAAATTAGAAATGAAAATGGAGAGATCACAACAGACAACACAGAAATACAAAGCGTCATAAGAGACTACTATTAGCAAATATAAGCCAATAAAATGGACAACTTGGAAGAAAAGGACAAATTCTTTGAAAAGTACAACTTTCCAAAACTGAACCAGGAAGAAGTAGAAAATCTTAACAGACCCATCACAAGCACGGAAATTGAAACTGTAATCAGACATCTTCCAGCAAAAAAAAAAAAAAGCCCAGGTCCAGACGGCTTCACAGCTGAATTCTACCAAAAATTTAGAGAAGAGGTAACACCAAATCATACTCAAACTCTTCCAGAAAATTGCAGAGGAAGGTAAACTTCCAAATTCATTCTATGATGCCACCATCATCATAATACCAAAACCAGACAAAGATCCCACAAAAAAAGGAGACTACAGGCCAATACCACTGATGAACATAGGTTCAAAAATCCTTAACCAAATTCTAGCAAACAGAATTCACAAACATATTTAAAAGATTATATATCATGACCAAGTGGGGTTTATCCAGGCGATGCAAGGATTCTTCAATATCTGCAAATCAATCAATGTAATACACCACATTAACAAATTGAAAAATATAAACCATATGATTATCTCAATAGATGCAGAGAAAGCCTTTGACAAAATTCAACATCCATTTATGACAAAAACCCTTCAGAAAGCAGGAATAGAAGGAACATATCTCAACATAATAAAAGCTACATATGACAAACCCACAGCAAACTGTCCTCAATGGAGAAAAATTGAAAGCATTTCCTCTAAAGTCAGGAACAAGACAAGGGTGCCCACTCTCACCACTCCTATTCAACATAGTTTTCGAAGTTTTGGCCTCAGCAATCAGAGTAGAAAAAGAAATGAAAGGAATCCCAATTGGAAAATAAGAAA
>NW_024070207.1:50249233-50252319 GCF_014754425.2 Oryx dammah
AAGAAACAAAAGACCTATATATAGAAAACTATAAAACACTGGTGAAAGAAATCAAAGAGGACACAAATAGATGGAGAAATATACCATGTTCATGGATCAGAAGAATCAATATAGTGAAAATGAGTATAAAACCCAAAGCAATCTATGGATTCAATGCAATCCCTCTAAATCTTCCAATAGTATTTTTCACAGAACTAGAAGAACTAATTTCACAACTTTTATGGAAATACAAAAAACCTCGAATAGCCACAGCAATGTTGAGAAAGAAGAATGGAACTGGAGGAATCAACCTGCCTGACTTCAGGCTCTACTACAAAGCCACAGTCATCAAGACAGTATGGTACTGGCACAAAGACAGAAATATAGATCAATGGAACAAAATAGAAAGCCCAGAGATAAATCCATGCACCTATGGACAACTTATCTTTGACAAAGGAGGCAAGAATATACAATGGAGAAAAGACAATGTCTTTAACAGGTGGTGCTGAGAAAACTGGTCAACCACTTGTGAAAAAATGAAACTAGAACACTTTCTAACACCATACACGAAAATAAACTCAAAATGGATTAAAGATCTAAACGTAAGACCACAAACTATAAAACTCCTGGAGGAGAACATAGGCAAAACACTCTGCGACCTAAATGACAACAGCATCCTCTATGATCCACCTCCCAGAATATTAGAAATAAAAGCAAAAATAAACAAATGGGACTTAATTAAAATTAAAAGCTTCTGCACAACAAAGGAGACTATATGCAAGGTGAAATGACAGCCTTCAGAATGGGAGAAAATAATAGCAAATGAAGCAAAGGACAAAGAATTAATCTCAAAAATATACACACAGCTCCTGCAGCTCAATTTCAGAAAAAAATAAATGACCCCATCAAAAAATGGGCCAAATAACTAAACAGACATTTCTCCCAAGAAGGCATACAGGTGGCTAAGAAACTTATGAAAAGACGCTCAACATCACTCATTATCAGAGAAATGCAAATCAAAACCACAGTGAGGTACCATTTCACACTACACAGGATGGCTGCTATCCAAAGTCTATATGCAATAAATGCTGGAGAGGGTGTGGAGAAAAGGGAACCACACTGTTTGTGGGAATGCAAACTAGTGCAACCACTATGGAGAACAGTGTGCAGATTCCTTAAAACACTGGAAATAGAACTGCCATATGACCCAGCAATCCCACTGCTGGGCATACACACCGAGGAAACCAGAATTGAAAGAGACACATGTACCCCAATGTTCATCACAGCACTGTTTATAATAGCCAGCACAAGGAAGCAACCTAGACGTCCATTAGCAGATGAATGAATAAGAAAGCTGTGGTACATATACACAATGGAATATTCCTCAGCCATTAAAAAGAGTACCTTTGAATCACTTCTAATGAGGTGGATGAAACTGTAGCCTATTACACAGAGTGAAGTAAGCCGGAAAGAAAAACACCAATACAGTATAATCACACATACTTATGGAATTTAGAAAGATGGTAATGATAACCCAGTATGCGAGACAGCAAAAGAGACACAGATGTATAGCGCAGTCTTTTGGACTCTGTGGGAGAGGGTGGGGGTGGATGATTTGGAAGAATGGCATTGTTTAAACATGTATATTATCATATGTGAGATGTATCACCAGTCCAGGTTTGATGCATGATACAGGATGCTCGGGGCTGGTGCACTGGGATGACCCAAAGGGATGGGATGAAGGTGGGGGAGGTGGGAGGGGGGTTCATGATGGAGGACACATGTAAACCCGTGGTGGATTCATGTCAGTGTATGGCAAAACCTATACAATATTGTAACGTAATTAGACTCCAATTGAAATAAATAAATTTATATTTTAAAAGGTACTTTCCAACCTAGGAATAGCAGGAAATGTCTTTAACATGTTAAAAAAGTCTCTATAACAAATGAAATAAGATAAAACCTAGAAAAGGTCCTCCTAATAGTTACCACAACATATTAATAATGTAATGATTGTTGCTCAGTTGTGCCTTACTCTTTGCAACCCCATGGGCTGTAGCCCACCAGGCTCCTCTGTTCATGGAATTATCCAGGCAAGAATACTGGAGTGGGTAGCCATTCCCTTCTCTAGGGGACCTTCCTGACAAGGGATCAAACCTGGAGAGTTCTACATTGCAGGCAGATTATTCACAATCTGAGCTACCAGGAAGCCCCATAACACATTACTAACCACGTAAATTTCAGGATACCCATGTATGAGATAGCACCGATGTCAACCTAGTACTAGAGGCCACAATCAATGAAATCACTTCAGTTCAGTCGCTCAGTAGTGTCCAACTCTTTGTGACCCCATGGACTGCAACACGCCAGGCTTCCCTGTCCATCACCAACTCCCCGAGCTTGCTCAAACTCATGTCCATCGAGTAGGTGATGCCATCTGACACTCTCATGCTCTGTCATCTCCTTTTCCTCCCACCTTCAATCTTTCCCAGTATCAGGGTCTTTTCAAATGAGTCAGTACTTCACATCAGGTGGCCAAAGTATTGGAGTTTCAGCTTCAGCATCAGTCCTTCCAGTGAATATTCAGGACTGATTTCCTTTAGGATGGACTGGTTGGATCTCCCTTCAATCCAAGGGACTCTCAAGAGTCTTCTCCAACACACAATTCAAAAGCATCTATTCTTTGGCACTCAGCTTTCTTTATAGTCCAACTCTCACATCCATACATGACTAGTGGAAAAACCATAGCTTTGACCAGACAGATCCTTGTTGGCAAAGTAATGTCTCTGCTTTTTAATATACTGTCTAGTTTGGTCATAGCTTTTCTTCCCAGGAGCAAGCATCTTTTAATTTCATGGCTGTAGCCAAAATCTGCAGTGGTTTTGGAGCCCCCAAAATAAAGTCTCTCACTATATCCATTGTTTCCCCATCTATTTTGAACAATTAGTGAAATAATAACCCTCAAAGTAGGAGGTGTATGAAAAAGGTATCACATGGTGCTGGAAAACTATGTGGAGGATAACACAAGTATTGAACTTAAATCTTTAGTATTTATCCAAAGCATATCAAAGATAAAATTCACTAACAAATAATTATTAACCATAAAA
>NW_024070207.1:50252329-50257463 GCF_014754425.2 Oryx dammah
AGTCCAAGTTCATTGCATGAAATAGGGCACTAAAAACCAGTGCACTCAGTTTATTTTTTAGATTAAAAGTCCTGTAATACTAAGGGTGGGCTTCTCTGGTGGCTCGATGGTAAAGAATCCACATGTAATGCAGGAGATCCAGGTTCAGTCTCTGGGTTGGGAAGATCCCCTGGAGAAGGGAATGGCAACCCACTCCAGTATTATTACCTGGAAAATCCCATGGACAGAGAAGCCTGGCAGGCTACGGTCCATGGGGTCACAAAGAATCAGACGTGACTGAGCATACACACAATACTAAGTGTGTTAGTTATCACCTGCTGTGTAAAAAATTACCTCAAAGCTTCTTGGCTTGCAGCATCAGAATCTATTATCTCAGAGTTTCTATGGGTCAAGAATCTATGTGCACCTTAGCTAGTCCTCTGGTGCTGGTGGTCTTATATGACTACCTCATCTCAAGTCTCAGTTGGGAAGGATCTGCATCCTTAGTTGGTTCCTGGTAGCATGCAGTTCCTTGTGGTTTCTCACACTGGAAATTCAGGCACTCAGGACGTGTTCCTTGATGTGTAAACCTCTGGGATGAGCATCTCACAATATGATTTTATTAGAACAAGAAGACAAAAAGGCAAGAGACACTGACAGCAGCAAAGTTCTAGCAAGAGGACACTTAACCATGTTAATAACATTCTATGGTTTTTTTCTGGATTCCAGTGATTCAGCTCAGTAGAAGCAAGTCAACAGATATGGCCCACACACAAGGGGAGTGGATTACCCAAGATGTTAACGTCAGGAGACTGGGATTATTGAGAGTCATATTAGAAGTTGCTTCCACACTGAGTATTGAGAAAATAAGTAATACAGCATTCTATTGGGTAGATAGATTTGGTACCATCATTTTGGAGAGCAAGCTGGCAATATTTAGAAAAAAATATTGCTTATAGTCTGAATGTTTGTATCCCTCCAAAATTCATAACTTGACACTCTAACCCTCTACCTGTGATGGCATTTGGAGGTAGGGCTCTGGGGAGGTAATTAGAGTTGAATTATGTCATGAAGATGGGGGTCTTATGATGGGGTTAATGCCTTAGAAAAAGAGGAAGAGACAGAGGATAGTCCTCTCTCTCTCTCTCTGTGTACCCACTGAGCAAGGCCATGTGATAACATCAGCAAGAAGAAGGTCCTAGTAAAAAAACCCAGCTATGCTGCCATCCTACTCTTGGCTTTCCAGCCTCCAGAACTGTGTGAAGTAAATGTTTGTTGTTTAAGCCAGCAGTCTATGGTGTTCTTTTGTAGCAGCTTGAACAGACTAAGGATATTCTATGACATAGAAATTCTATTCCTGAGTATATATTCCAGAAAATATATGCAGAAATCCATAAAGGGACATCAATGAGAATGTTTCTTATAACGTTGCTTGTGGCAGAGGAGTGAAAGTAAACATAAGAGTCCTTCAAGAGAGGAAAGAATGAACAAGTGATACATGGGATATTCATTCTAATGGAACATGATGCAGTATTAGAAACAATGAACTAGGAAAACAGAGAACTGCATAAGTTGAGCTTCAAAGTATAAGGTAAGAAACAGAACAAGAACTATGGCACAATGCACCACATTCAAACACACACATATTTAACAGGGCTATATATTTCACAGGAGTACAAACATACGTGAGGGTGAAATTCAGACATAATAGAGCAGATGCCTAATGGTGGGAAGGAAATGAGTGGTGTACTCCAGGATGAAAGAAAAACAGAAAAAAAATATAAGAGAAAGAACGTTGTAAAACTCAATGATGATAATATGGCTAGAGTCCAAGAATAGAATAAAAGTAAAAATAAAAGCAACCTTCATGACTGGGCAGTTAATTCTAATCCCTGTCTTTAAGTTGCAGAGCTGGTAGAAATAATTTAATCAAAATTAGCAGGCTTTAATGCCAGTTGCTCTAGGTAAGGAGATGCTTATCCATGAGAAATGTCTTTTTGTTAGTTTGTAAGGCTCATAGCTCTAACAATACTTAAGTTCAACTATATAGCTTTTGGAGGGATTTTGTGTAAAATATCCAAAACTCTAATAATTAAGGGTGGGAGATATCAGAACAAACCACTCAGTAGGACAGAGCCTTGGAGACTAGCTCGGAGGAAAAGATTCTTTCTCTAGCATATGTACCACCACAATTTAACATGGGGATATGAGGCAGGATGGCAGTTCTGCTTAGGAAGACTGTTGGCGTGTTAAAGAAAGCCCCTTCTCTATTAACTGAGCCATCTTTGCTTCATTATCATCCGCCCCATTCCCACCCTCTGAGGTGTCAGGAATGATTTGCTGAAATGTCTAAGCTACATCTTGGTCTCCCCTACATCCTGTCCTATACACAGAGATGTCATAATTTGTGCTTTGTGATGTCCAAGCCCCTCCATAGCCACCATTGGCTAGAGGAGTGCCTTGCTGACCAATCAAAACTGAAGGGTGTGGCCCCTTCATTGTTCTGGGGAGCCATATATATAGCGTGGTCAGTAGGCCTGGGGTAGACCACTGGGAGGCTTCAATATGGCCAAGGTGTCCAGAAAACCATCAGAGCCTAATACAGAGACAGACCAACCAACCTCAAGTTCCAAACAGGGGAGGATGAAGAAGGTTCCCGGTCAACCCAAATCCGAAAATGGTGGCAAAGTAAGATGACCCTACTCAAGCTACTCTTTTTTTTCACTGATTCCCTCTCCCCCAAGAATCTTACCTTTGCCCTGCCTGGCTCATACCCCACCCCCACTGCACCTCAGCCCTGCCTCCTTCTCATGAACTCTCCCATTCTGTCAGTATCACATTTTCTACCCCCTAAACCACTGTCTTTTTGGCCTCACTCTGTCGTCCTGTTGTCCTTCCAGGCACTGAAGAAAGCCACAAAGTTTAAGAAAAACCTTCAAAGGACTTTGAGTAAAAACGTCTCTGAAAAACCTACCAACTCTATAAGAAAGTCGAAGAAAACTAGACAATCAACAAGATTCAGCCATTATCACCGGTTGAATGAGACACTGCATCAGAATGATCCAGAGCAGAACCAAGAGGAAGTGCAGAAACCCATCAGTGGAAGTAAAGACCTGGGCAGCCAGGTTACTTCAGAGTGAGACTGGGGACCTCAGAAATATCCATGAAGTCTGAGAAATTGCCAAGTGTGTACACATTGGATTTTACAGCAACAGGGTACACTGATGGTAATTCAATAAAACTCAACTTGTGAAAAGTTTCGTGTGTTTCTCCGAGTTCTCTTGTGGTGGTGGTGGTGGGGGTGGTGGTGGTGGTGGGGAGGGGGGTGGTGGTGGTTGGGAGGAGCAGGGAAGGAAGGGAAGAGATGACTGTGTGAGGAGGGTTCTGCAGGGTTGGGGGCCAGACTGGCAGAATCACAGTTAACCACACAGTGGGGGGACGGAAGGCCTCAGGACTGAGTGCTGAAGACAAATTTCTTCAACACTTCAATCCACAAGCAAGACCTAGAAGGGCTCACTGTTTTTGTATCTAGTAGGTGGCTGGAGGAGGGGCATGGCAGAGTGTAGATAACCAGAATGTGTGATTTGAAGTCTGTGTTGTGTGCAGTCACTCAGGCGCATCCAACTGTTTGTGACCCCCTGGACTATAGCCCACCAGGCTCCTGTGTCCACGGGATTTCCCAGACAGGAATACTGGAGTGGGTTGTCATTTCCTTCTCCAGCAAATGTAGATGGCAGTATCATTCCAAGAAATAGACAAATCACTTCCAGGCCACCCAGCTTCCTAGAAGTATGGGTGACGTTTCACCCTATGACGTCAGCAACTACAGGTCCTCCAAAAGGCCAAAAGATCTCTCTCTACCAAAAATTACTGATAGGTCCATAAGGGCAGGAGGAGAAGGGGACGACAGGGGATGATGGCTGGATGGCATCACGGACTCGATGGACGTGAATCTGAGTGAACGCCGGGAGTTGGTGATGGACAGAGAGCCTGGCGTGCTGCGATTCATGGGGTCGCAAAGAGTCAGACATGACTGAGCGACTGAACTGAACTGAACTGAAGGACTAAAGTAATGGTTATAGGAAGCCACAAATGCAACACCGATTAGCCCACTTTATAAGGAACATGATTGGAGAAGTGGCTTTCCAAGGGCAGGTCAGTGGCAGCTGTCTCTTTTCAGGGCAGGCAATGGTCTACATTCAGAAAATGATCATGGCATCCAGTCCCATCAGCTCATGGGAAATAGATGGGGAAACAGTGGAAACAGTGTCAGGCTTTATTTTGGGGGGCTCCAAAATCACTGCAGATGGTGACTGCAGCCTTGAAATTAAAAGACGCTTACTCCTTGGAAGGAAAGTTATGACCAACCTAGATAGTATATTCAAAAGCAGAGATATTACTTTGCCGACTAAGGTCCGTCTAGTCAAGGCTATGGTTTTCCCAGTGGTCATGTATGGATGTGAGAGTTGGACTGTGAAGAAGGCTGAGCTCTGAAGAATTGATGCTTTTGAACTGTGGTGTTGGAGAAGACTCTTGAGAGTCCCTTGGACTGCAAGGAGGTCCAAGCAGTCCATTCTGAAGGAGATCAACCCTGGGATTTCTTTGGAAGGAATGATGCTAAAGCTGAAACTGCAGTACTTTGGCCACCTCACGCGAAGAGTTGACTCATTGGAAAAGACTTTGATGCTGGGAGGGATTGGGGGCGGGAGGAGAAGGGGACGACCGAGGATGAGATGGCTGGATGGCATGATGGGCTCGATGGACGTGGATCTGAGTGAACTCCAGGAGATGGTGATGGACAGGGAGGCCTGGTGTGCTGCGATTCATGGGGTCGCAAAGAGTCGGACACGACTGAGCGACTGAACTGAACTGAATGTTCTACAGAGAACACTAGAACAGCATTATGTCTCCCTCAAAAATCTTTTGTCTTTATTCCTTCCAAAGTTGCTTTTTTCTCTGAAAAGACGACCCTTTTAGAGGGTTTTTTTTTTCTGAAATATAATTGACATATAATATGTTGCACATAGTATAAAGTAACTGTTTGTTAAAGTAACAGTTTGATGAATTTGGTCTTATGTGTACACTTGTTAAACCATCACCACAATTTTAAGTGAGAAAATATTCATCACTCTCAGACATCTGCCCTTCCCCTTTG
>NW_024070207.1:50257473-50263928 GCF_014754425.2 Oryx dammah
CCTCCCTCATGATCCCTAGAATCCAGTAATTTGTTCTTTATCTAATTTTGCTATTATAAGAATGCTACATACATGAAATCATGTTAAATAAATGAAATCATTTAACAAGTTTGTGATTGGCTCCTTATAATTGTTATAAATCCCTTGAGACCCATTCAAGTAGTTGTAAATTATGATTTTTTTTTTGCTTTCTGTATTGGTAATATTCTATATTATGAATATACCACAGTTAAAAAAAAAAAAGAACCACTCACTCATTGAAGAACATTTTGGTTCTTTTGCTTTTTTGACTATTATAAATAAAACTGGTATGATTGTTCCTGTTTAGTTTTTTCTGTGAAATTAAATTTTTTATTTCTCTGAGACAAATGCCCATAAGAGCAATTGCTAGGTCATATGGTAATAGAGTACTCAGTTTTGTAAGAAATGTCCATACTTCTTTCCAGAGTGGCTATACCAGTTTACAATGCCACCAGTGAGAGAGTCAATTCATAGGCAGATTGATAAGAAGATCAGGGTCCCTAAGGAGGAGAAAGGGGTCTGGGGCTCTCAAGTGGAGATTAGGGGTCTGGAATTCTCAAGGAGGAGAAAAGGACAAAGTTTGTTTTTCCACTGCATTCCTTCACTTCAGTTCAGTTGCTCAGTTGTGTCCGACTCTTTGCGACCCCATGAATCACAGCACGCCAGGCCTCCTGTCCATCACCAATTCCCAGAGTTTACTCGAACTCATGTCCATGGAGTCGGTGATGCCATCAGTTCAGTACAGTTCAGTCACTCAGTCGTGTCCGACTCTTTGTGACCCCACGAATCGCACCACGCCAGGCCTCCCTGTCCATCACCAATTCCCGGAGTTCACTCAGACTCATGTCCATCAAGTCCGTGATGACATCCAGCCATCTCATCCTGTCGTCCCCTTCTCCTCCTGCTCCCAATCCCTCCCAGCATCAAAGTCTTTTCCAATGAGTCAACTCTTCGCATGAGGTGGCCAAAGTACTGCAGTTTCAGCTTTAGCATCATTCCTTCCAAAGAAATCCCAGGGCTGATCTCCTTCAGAATGGACTGGTTGGATCTCCTAGCAGTTCAAGGGACTCTCAAGAGTCTTCTCCAACACCCCAGTTCAAAAGCATCAATACTTCGGAGCTCAGCCTTCTTCACAGTCCAACTCTCACATCCATACATGACCACTGGAAAAACCATAGCCTTGACTAGTCGGACCTTAGTCGGCAAAGTAATGTCTCTGCTTTTGAATATGCTATCTAGGTTGGTCATAACTTTTCTGCCAAGGAGTAAGCGTCTTTTAATTTCAAGGCTGCAGTCACCATCTGCAGTGATTTTGGAGCCCCCCCAAAATAAAGTCTGACACTATTTCCACTGTTTCCCCATCTACTTCCCATGAAGTGATGGGACCAGATGCCATGATCTTCGTTTTCTGAATGTTGAGCTTTAAGCCAAATTTTTAACTCTCCTCTTTCACTTTCATCAAAGGCTTTTTGTTCCTATTCACTTTCTGCCATAAGGGTGGTGTCACCTGCATATCTGAGGTTATTGATATTTCTCCTGGCACTCTTGATTCCAGCTTGTGCTTCATCCAGCCCAGCATTTCTCATGATGTACTCTGCATATAAGTTAAATAAGCAGAGTGACAATACACAGCCTTGACACACTCCTTTTCCTATTTGGCACCAGTCTGTTGTTCCATGTCCAGTTCTAACTGTTGCTTCCTGACATGCATACAGATTTCTCGAGAGGCAGGTCAGGTGGTCCTGTATTCCCATCTCTTTCAGAATTTTCCACAGTTTATTGTGATCCACTCAGTCAAAGGCTTTGGCATAGTCAATAAAGCAGAAATAGATGTTCTTCTGGAAGTCTCTTGCTTTTTCCATGATCCAGTGGATGTTGGCAATTTGATCTCTGGTTCCTCTGCTTTTCATAAAGCCAGCTTGAACATCACGAAGTTCACGTTTCACGTATTGCTGAAGCCTGGCCTGGAGAATTTTGAGCATTTTGAGCATTACTTTACTAGCATGTGAAATGAGTGCAGTTGTGCAGGAGTTTGAGCATTCTTTGGCATTGCCTTTCTTTAGAATTGGAACAAAAACTGACCTTTTCCAGTCCTGTGGCCACTGCTCAGTTTTCCAAATTTGCTGGCATATTGAGTGCAGCACTTTCACAGCATCATCTTTCAGGATTTGAAATACCTCCACTGGAATTCCATCACCTCCACTAGCTTTGTTCCTAGTGATGCTTTCTAAGGCCCACTTGACTTCACATTCCAGGATGTCTGGCTTTAGATGAGTGATCACACCATCATGATTATCCGGGTCATGAAGCTCTTTTTTGTACAGTTCTTCTGTGTATTCTTGCCATCTCTTCTTAATATCTTCTGCTTCTGTTAGTTCCATACCATTTCTGTCCTTTATCGAGCCCATCTTGCATGAAATGTTCCCTTGGTATGTCTAATTTTCTTGAAGAGATCTCTAGTCTTTCCCATTCTGTTGTTTTCCTCTATTTCTTTGCACTGACCACTGAAGAAGGCTTTCTTATCTCTTATTGCTATTCTTTGGAGCTCTGCATTCAGATATTTTTATCTTTCCTTTTCTCCTTTCCTTTTCACTTCTCTTCTTTTCGCAGCTATTTGTAAGGCCTCCCCAGACAGCCATTTTGCTTTGTTGCATTTCTTTTTTGTTTGTTTGTTTTCTTTTTTTTTTTAATTTTACTTTAAAATTCTGTATTGGTTTTGCCACACATTGACATGAGTCCACCACAGGTGTACACGCGTTCCCAAACATGAACCCTCCTCCAACACCCCTCCCCACAACATCTCTCTGGGTCATCCCCGTGTACCAGCCCCAAGCGTGCCGTATCCTGCATCGGACATACTGGCAATTCGATTCTTACATGATATTATACATGTTTCAATGCCATTCTCCCAAATCATCTCACCCTCTCCCTCTCCCTCTGAGTCCAAAAGTCCACTATACACATCTGTGTCTTTTTTGCTGTCCTGCATACAGGGTCATCATTGCCATCTTTCTAAATTCCATATATATGTGTTAGTATACTGTATTGGTGTTTTTCTTTCTGGCTTACTTCACTCTGTATAATCAGCTCCAGTTTCATCCATCTTATCAGAACTGATTCAAATGTATTCTTTTTAATGGCTGAGTAATACTCCATTGTGTATATGTACCACAGCTTTCTTATCCATGCATCTGCTGATGGACATCTAGGTTGTTTCCATGTCCTGGCTATTATAAACAGTGCTGTGATGAACATTGGGGTACATGTGTCTCTTCAATTCTGGTTTCCTCAGTGTGTATGCCCGGCAGTGGGATTGCTGGGTCATAAGGCAGTTCTATTTCCAGTTTTTTAAGGAACCTCCACACTGTTCTCCATAGTGGCTGTACTAGTTTGCATTCCCACCAATAGTGTAGGAGGGTTCCCTTCTCTCCACACCCTCTCCAGCATTGATTGCTTGCAGATTTTTGGATCACAGCCATTCTCACTGGTGTGAAGTGGTACCTCATTGTGGTTTTGATTTGCATTTCTCTAATAATGAGTGATGTTGAGCATCTTTTCATGTGTTTGTTAGCCATCCGTATGTCTTCTTTGGAGAAATGTCTATTTAGTTCTTTGGCCCATTTTTTTGATTGGGTCGTTTATTTTTCTGGAATTGAGCTGCAGGAGTTGCTTGTATATTTTTGAGAGTAGTTGTTTGTCAGTTGCTTCA
Source organism: Oryx dammah (assembly GCF_014754425.2). Lineage (NCBI taxonomy): Eukaryota > Metazoa > Chordata > Mammalia > Artiodactyla > Bovidae > Oryx > Oryx dammah. The sequence goes on from NW_024070207.1 coordinate 50,261,204, forward strand.
TTTGCTATTATTTTCTCCCATTCGGAGGGCTGTCTTTTCACTTTGCTTATATTTTCCTTTGTTGTGCGGAAGCTTTTAATTTTAATTAGGTCGCATTTGTTTATTTTTGCTTTTATTTCCAGAATTCTGGGAGGTGGATCATAGAGGATCCTGCTGTGGTTTATGTCGGAGAGTGTTTTGCCTATGTTCTCCTCTAGGAGTTTTATAGTTTCTGGTTTTACATTTAGATCTTTAATCCATTTTGAGTTTATCTTTGTGTGCGGTGTTAGAAAGTGATCTAGTTTCATTCTTTGACAAGTGGTTGACCAGTTTTCCCAGCACCACTTGTTAAAGAGATTGTCTTTACTCCATTGTATATTCTTGCCTCCTTTGTCAAAGATAAGGTGTCCATAGGTGTGTGGATTTAATCTCTGGGCTTTCTATTTTGTTCCATTGATCTATATTTCTGTCTTTGTGCCAATACCATACTGTCTTGATGACTGTGGCTTTGTAGTAGAGCCTGAAGTCAGGCAAGTTGATTCCTCCAGTTCCATTCTTCTTTCTCAAGATCGCTTTGGCTATTCGAGGTTTTTTGTATTTCCATACAAATCTTGAAATTATTTGTTCTAGTTCTGTGAAAATTATCGCTGGTAGCTTGATAGCGATTGCATTGAATTTGTAAATTGCTTTGGGTAGTATACTCATTTTCACTATATTGATTCTTCTGATCCATGAACATGGTATATTTCTCCATTTATTAGTGTCCTCTTTGATTTCTTTCATCAGTGTTTTATAGTTTTCTATATATAGGTCTTTAGTTCCTTTAGGTAGATATATTCCTATGTATTTTATTCTTTTTGTTGCAATGGTGAATGGAATTTTTTCCTTAATTTCTTTTTCTACTTTCTCATTATTAGTGTATACGAATGCAAGGGATTTCTGAGTGTTGATTTTATATCCTGCAACTTTACTATATTCATTGATTAGCTCTTGTAATTTTCTGGTGGAGTCTTTAGGGTTTTCTATGTAGAGGATCATGTCATCTGCAAACAGTGAGAGTTTTACTTCTTCTTTTCCAAATTGGATTCCTTTTATTTCTTTTTCTGCTCTGATTGCTGTAACCAAAACTTCCAGAACTATGTTGAATAGTAGTGGTGAAAGTGGGCACCCTTGTCTTGTTCCTGACTTTAGGAGAAATGCTTTCAATTTTTCACCATTGAGGATAATGTTTGCTGTGGGTTTGTCATATATAGCTTTTATTATGTTGAGGTATGTTCCTTCTATTCCTGCTTTCTGGAGAGTTTTGATCATAAATGGATGTTGAATTTTGTCAAAGGCCTTCTCTGCATCTATTGAGATAATCATATGGCTTTTATTTTTCAATTTGTTAATGTTGTGAATTACATTGATTGATATGTGGATATTGAAGAATCCTTGCATCCCTGGGATAAAGCCCACTTAGCCATTGTGTATGATCTTTTTAATGTGTTGTTGGATTCTGATTGCTAGAATTTTGTTGAGGATTTTTGCATCTATGTTCATCAGTGATATTGGCTTGTGGTTTTCTTTTTTTGTAGTATCTTTGTCAGGTTTTGGTATTAGGGTGATGGTGGCCTCATAGAATGAGTTTGGAAGTTTACTTTCCTCTGCAATTTTCTGGAAGAGTTTGAGTAGGATAGGTGGTAACTCTTCTCTAAATTTTTGGTAGAATTCAGCTGTGAAGCCGTCTGGACCTGGGCTTTTGTTTGCTGGAAGATTTCTGATTACAGTTTCAATTTCTGTGCTTGTGATGGGTCTGTTAAGATTTTCTATATCTTCCTGGTTCAGTTTTGGAAAATTGTACTTTTCTAAGAATTTGTCCATTTCTTCCACGTTGTCCATTTTATTGGCATATAATTGCTGATAGTAGTCTCTTATGATCCTTTGTATTTCTGTGTTGTGTGTTGTGATCTCTCCAGTTTCATTTCTAATTTTATTGATTTGATTTTTCTCTCTTTGCTTCTTGATGAGTCTGCTAATGGTCTGTCAATTTTATTTATCCTTTCAAAGAACCAGCTTTTGGCTTTGTTGATTTTTGCTATGGTCTCATGTTTCTTTTGCATTTATTTCTGCCCTAATTTTTAATATTTCTTTCCTTCTGCTAACTCTGGGGTTCTCCAATTCTTCCTTTTCTAGTTGCTTTAGGTGTAGAGTTAGGTTATTTATTTGACTTTTTTCTTGTTTCTTGAGGTATGCCTGTATTGCTATGAACTTTCCTCTTAACACTGCTTTTATAGTGTCCCACAGGTTTTGGGATGTTGTGTTTTCATTTTCATTAGTTTCTATGCATATTTTGATTTCTTTTTTTATTTCTTCTGTGATTTTTTGGTTATTCAGAAGCGTGTTGTTCAGCCTCCATATGTTGGAATTTTTAATAGTTTTCCTCGTGTAATTGAGATCTAATCTTAATGCATTATGGTCAGAAAAGATGCTTGGAATGATTTCGATTTTTTTTGAATTTATCAAGGTTATATTTATGGCCCAGGATGTGATCTATCCTGGAGAAGGTTCCATGAGCACTTGAGAAAAAGGTGAAATTCATTGTTTTGGGGTGAAATGTCCTATAGATATCAATTAGGTCTAACTGGTCTAATGTATCATTTAAAGTTTGCATTTCTTTGTTAATTTTCTGTTTAGTTGATCTGTCCATAGGTGTGAGTGAAGTATTAAAGTCTCCCACTATTATTGTGTTGTTGTTAATTTCCCC
>NW_024070207.1:50264428-50280025 GCF_014754425.2 Oryx dammah
AATCTAGAGTATAGGTTGGAGTTTCAAAAATACAATATTAAAGAGAAGAAGCAGATGGAAAAAAAGAAAAAAAAAAGAAAAAAAGAAGAAAAAAAAAACACAAGGAATATTAAAAAAAAAAAAAAAACACCAACAACAACCACACAAAGACTATCTATGGTGTTTGCCTTAAAAATGTAGAGACTTTTTTTTTTGAAAAGTAATAGTAGGTTATAGAAATAAAAATTAGAGGAGAAGTAGAAGACTTAACAATTTAAAAATATTAGAAAAAGAAAGAAAAAAGAAAAGAAAAAAGGAGTGATTGTAAAAATAGTAATGATGTATCTGGCCCTTCTCTGATGTTGTGGGCCGTATGGGGTCACTTCCAAGGCGGTTCCCTCTGTTTAACTTCTGTTTGCTGGTCTGTTCAGTGTCTGAATTCCGTCCTGACACAGAGGGGCGGTGATGCCCCCCCCCTCTTTTTTTTAGGCTCACTAGTTCAGTTGCACTGTGGGGAGGTGGGGATGCTGCAAACAAATAGCACTGTCATGGGCACACAGTGTCTCAGCCCCGCTGGACCTGTCCTTTCTCACGGCGCACAAACCGCTCCGGCTCTATGGTGCTCAGCCGGGAACCGTCTGAGGCCGGCCCTAGGCTGCGTGCAGCTCCCTGGTCTAAGCCGCTCAGGTTTGGCGCTCAGGTAGCCCTCAGAGGCACAGATTCGGTTGGGACTGTGTTTTGTGCCCTTCCCAGGTCCAAGTAGCTCAGGAGTTTGGCGAGCGTGGTCGCTGCGACTTGTTGCCTTTTCTGTCTCTGCTGCTCAGTTTTCTGGGTGTACTGCTGGCGCTCCTTGTGGGGCAGATGGTGTCTGTCCAGCACCCCCAGAAGTCTTAGCAAAGAAGCCTGCCTGCAGTTTGGTAGGTAAAGTCTCTCTGGGGTTGCAATTGCCCCTTTCCAGCCCTTACAGCTCTGGCTGCCTATTCCCGGTGGGGGATGCTCTGCAGCCGGCTATTTCCATTCTGTCCTTTGTTCTGTGGGCGGTCCTGGCAGTGTCTTATGTTCGAGCTTTTTACGTGGTAGCTATCCCCCAGTCTGGTTTGCTAGCCCAAGTTCAATCGCTCTGGTTACGCGTGGGGCATTCCTACCCGATTCTTACAAAGCAGGGCAGCCCGCGCATCTCGCGCTTCCCTGCCCTGCCCCCACTAGCCAGTGGCGGATGCATGCGTCTGCACTGCTTTTCCGCTGGGGGAGTTACTGCTGGGCTTGTAATCTGTTGGTTTTAATTATTAATTTATTTTTCCTTCCTGTTATGTTGCCCTCTGTGTTTCCAAGGCTCGCCACAGACTCGGCAGGGAGAGTGTTTCCTGGTGTTTGGAAACCTCTCTTCTTAGAATTCCCTTCCCGGGATGGAGCTCCATCCCACCTCCTTTGTCTCTTTTCTCGTCTTTTATATTTTTTCCTACCTGTTTTGAAGACAATGATCTGCTTTTCTGGTTGGCTGATGTCCTCTGTCTGCATTCAGAGGTTGTTTTGTGAAGTTTCCTCCGCGTTGAAATGATCTTTTGAGGAATTTGTGAGGGAGAAAGTGGTCTTCCCGTCCTATTCCTCCACCATCTTAAGACCGCCTCCCTGTTGCATTTCTTTTCCATGGCGATGGTCTTGATCCCCGTCTCCTCTACAATGTCACGAACCTCATTCCATAGTTCATCAGGCACTCTATCGGTCAGATCTAGGCCCTTAAATCTATTTCTCACTTCCACTGTATAATCATAACGGATTTGACTTAGGTCATACCTGAATGGTCTAGCGGTTTTCCCTACTTTCTTCAATTTAAGTCTGAATTTGGTAATAAGGAGTTCATGATCAGAGCCACAGTCAGCTCCTCGTCTTGTTTTTGTTGACTGTATAGAGCTTCTCCATCATTGACTGCAAAGAATATAATCAATCTGATTTCGGTGTTGACCATCTGATGATGTCCACGTGTAGAGTCTTCTCTTGTGTTGTTGGAAGAGGGTGTTTGCTCTGACCAGTGCATTTTCTTGGCAATACTCTATTAGTCTTTGTCCTGCTTCATTCCGCATTCCAAGGCCAAATTTGCCTGTTACTCCAGGGGTTTCTTAACTTCCTACTTTTGCATCCCAGTCCCCTATAATGAAAAGGACATCTTCTTTGGGTGTTAGTTCTAAAAGGTCTGATAGGTCTTCATAGAACCGTTCAACAACTTCAGCTTCTTAAGCATTACTGGGTTGGGATATAGACTTGGATTACCATGATATTGAATCGTTTGCCTTGGAAATGAACAGAGATCATTCTGTCATTTTTGAGATTGCTTCCAAGCACTGCATTTCAGAATCTTTTGTTGACCATGATGGCTACTCCATTTCTTATGAGGGATTTCTGCCCACAGTAGTAGATATAATGGTCATCTGAGTTAAATTCACCCATTCCAGTCCATTTTAATTTTCTGATTCCTAGAATGTTGACGTTCACTCTTGCCATCTCTTGTTTGACCACTTCCAATTTGCCTTGATTCATGGACCTGACATTCCAGGTTCCTATGCAATATTGTTATTTACAGCATCAGACCTTGCTTCTATCACCAGTCACATCCACAGCTGGGTATTGTTTTTGTTTGGCCTCATCCCTTCATTCTTTCTGGAGTTATTTCTCCACTGATCTCAGGTAGCATATTGGACACCTACTGACCTGAGTTCCTCTTTCAGAATCCTATCATTTTGCCTTTTCATACTGTTCATGGGGTTCTCAAGGCAAGAATACTGAAGTGATTTGCCATTCCCTTCTCCAGTGGAGCACATTCTGTCAGACCTCTCCTCCATGACCCACCCATCTTGGGTTGCCCCGCCAGCATGGCTTGGTTTCATTGAGTTACACAATGCTGTGGTCCTAGTGTGATTAGATTGACTAGTTTTCTGTGGGTATGGTTTCAGTGTGTCTGCGCTCTGATGCCCTCTTGCAACACCTACCATCCTACTTGGGTTTCTCTTACCTTGGGCATGGGGTATCTCTTCATGGCTGTTCCAGCAAAGCACAGCCATTGCTCCTTACCTTGGATGAGTGGTTTCTCCTCACCACCGCCCTTCCTGACCTTCAACTTGGGATAGCTCCTCTAGGCCCTCCTGCGCCCATGCAGTCCCCGCTCCTTGGAGGTGGGGTTGCTCCTCCCGGCCGCCACCCTGGCCTTGGGCTTGGGGAGGCTCCTCCCGGGCGCCGCCCCTGGCCTCAGACGCGGGATGCCTCCTCTCGGCCCACGCGGGATGGCTCCTCTCGGCCCTTCCTTTGCCGTTGCGGCCTGGCACTCAGCAATGAGGTGCCATTTCATGCCAGTCAGAATGGCTGCTATCCAAAAAAGTCTACAAGCAATAAATGCTGGAGAGGGTGTGGAGAAAAGGGAACCCTCTTACATTGTTGGTGGGAATGTGAACTAGTACAGCCACTATGGAGAACAGTGTGGAGATTCCTTTAAAAACTGGAAATAGAATTGCCATATGATCTAAGAATCCCACTGCTGGGCATACACACTGAGGAAACTAGAATTGAAAGAGACACATGTACCCCAATGTTCATCACAGCACTGTTTTAATAGCCAGGACATGGAAACAACCTAGATGTCCATCAGCAGATGAATGGATAATAAAGCTGTGGTACATATACACAATGGAGTATTACCTAGCCTTTAAAAAGAATACATTTGAATCAGTACTAATGAAGTGGATGAAACTGGAGCCGATTATACAGAGTGAAGTCAGCCAGAAAGAAAAACACCAATACAGTATACTAACGCATATATATGTAATTTAGAAAGATGGTAACAATAACCCTGTATGCTAGATAGCAAAAGAGACACAGATGCATAGAACAGTCTTTTGGACTGTGTGGGAGAGGGCGAGGGTGGGATGATATGGGAGAATGGCATTGAAACATGCAAATTATTACATGTGAACGAATCGCCAGTCCAGGTTCAATGCATGATACAGGGTGCTCAGGGCTGATGCACTGGGATGACCCAGAGGGATGGGATGGGGATGGAGATGGGAGGTGGGTTCAGGAACACATGTACACCCATGGCTGATTCATGTCAATGTATGGTAAAACCAATACAATATTGTAAAGTAAATTAAAAAATAAAATTTTTAAAAATATCGTATTCTAACACACATATATGGAATCTAGAAAAATAGCACTGAAGAATCTATTTACAGGGCAGCAATGGAGGAACAGCCATATAGAGTAGACTTATGGACATAGGAAGAAGGGAGGAGAGGTTGAGATGTAGGAAAAGAGTAACATGGAAACTTATATTACCATATGTAAAATAGAGGGCCAATGGGAATTTGCTGTATGGCTCAGGAAACTCAAACAGGGGCTGTGTATCAACCTACAGTGGTGGGATGGGGAGGGAGATGGGTTCAGTTCAGTTCAGTCGCTCATTCGTGTCCAACTCTTTGCGACCCCATGAATCGCAGCATGCCAGGCCTCCCTTCATCCCATCCATCCCTTTTTCCCTCCCTCCATCACCAACTCCCAGAGTTCACTCAGACTCACCTCCATCGAGTCAGTGATGCTAACCAGCCATCTCATCCTCTATCATCCCCTTCTCCTCCTGCCCCCAATCCCTCCCAGCATAGAGTCTTTTCCAATGAGTCAACTCTTTGCATGAGGTAGCCAAATTACTGGAGCTTCAGCTTTAGCATCATTCCTTCCAAAGAAATCCCAGGGTTTATCTCCTTCAGAATGGACTGGTTGGATCTCCTTGCAGTCCAAGGGACTCTCAAGAGTCTTCTCCAACACCAGGGTTCAAAAGCATCAATTCTTTGGTGCTCAGCCTTCTTCACAGTCCAACTCTCGCATCCATACATGACTACTGGAAAAACCATAGGGAGGGAGTTTCAAAAGGGAAGGAATATATGTATACCTATGGCTGATTCATGTTGAGGTTTGACAGAAAATAAAATTCTGTAAATCAATTATTCTTCAATAAAAATAAATAAATAGAAAAAAATAGAAAGCATCAGTTCTTTAGCACTCATCCTTCTTTATGGTCCAGCTCTCACAACCATACATGACTACTGGAAAAACCATAGCTTTGACTATACAGCTCTAGCTACCTCATATAAATGGAATCATACAATATGTCTTTTTATAACTGGTTTATTCATTTGGCATAATGTTCTTAAGGTTCACCAATGCTGTAACAATGTGTCACAATTCCCTTCCTTTTTATGGCTATAATATCACATTGTATGTACAGACTATTTTTTTTTATCAATTCACCTATTAATAAAAACTTGAGTTACTTCTATCATTTGCCTATTGTGAATACTGCTGCTATGAGCATGGGTATTCAAATGTGTCTTCAAGATTCCTGCTTATAGATCCTTTTGTGTATATAGCCTGAAATAAAATGGCTGGAATATATGCCAAATTCTACTTTTTTTCTCTTTTTTTGCAAAACCTCCCTATTGTTTTCCATAGTGGCTGTACCAATTTATAGTCTCACCAACAGTATACAAGGGTTCAACTTTCTCCACATCAGCTTGTGCTGAGATTGAGTGCTTGGAGTTGCTGAAGTTTTTCTCAATGCTGGTTTGCTATTCTTAGTTTTTGCTTGTCCCTATATGTCTGCTCCATACAGAGAGTCTCTCATGATTTTGCCAGTCACCTAGTGCCAAATGGTTTTATTTCTTATTTATTGGTATGTTAGCAGTATGCAAAGAGAGTTCTCTATTCTTCTAAAACTTCAGTCTTAGATAGGCCCTGTAAGCATGGTCTTCATAATTGGTCTCTTCAGCATTCCTACCCTTACTCTTTGTGATGGTTAGACTGTGCCTTGCTATATATCTTTCGTGGGAGATTGATTCTACCTCATCACACAGCAGTAGATGCTTACTGCATATTTTTATCACCTATAAACAATTTTGGGGGGACAGGAAATCGTGCTAGGTAACTCGGAGAAGGCAATAGCACCCCACTCCAGTACTCTTGCCTGGAAAATCCCATGGGCAGAGGAACCTGGAAGGCTGCAGTCCACTCGATTGCTGAGGGTCAGACATGACTGAGCGAGTTCACTTTCACTTTTCACTTTCATGCATTGGAGAAGGAAATGGCAACCCACTCCAGTATTCGTGCCTGGAGAATCCCAAGGATGGGGGAGCCTGGTGGGCTGCCGTCTATGGGGTCACACAGAGTCACACATGACTTAGTGACTTAGCAGCAGCAGCATGCTAGGTAATCTTGGTGGTAGGCAAGGTTACAGTTCTGAATGAACATGTAAAAGAAAGAAAGAAAATGAAGTTGCTCAGTCATGTCCAACTCTTTGAGATCCCATGGACTGCAGCCTACCAGGTTCCTCCATCCATGGGATTTTCCAGACAAGAATATTGGAGTGAGTTGCCATTTCCTTCTCCAGGAGATCTTCCTGACACAGGGATTGAGCCCAGATCTCCCACATTGTAGGCAGACGCTTTATCGTCTGAGCCACCAGGGAAGAATGAACGTGTACCTGTGTGCTATTAGTGGAAACATCTGTATGGCCTGAAAAGTACTTCAGTGTCACATTTAGCTTGAAACTGCTACTTTGGATACTGGTAGATACATTAGTATCTGAGAGCTATTACTGCTGTCATTATTATTGTCTGGAACATTCCAGGAGGATGGCACTGACATTAGTTGCTTGGACTGGAGTCTTCTCTGATAGAATGTGTTTGGTACATCAATTTCTATTCATTTACTGATGATTCTATCTGCACCTATGTGCACAGAAAGAATCAAAGGAAAAAAAAAAACAAAACTAGTGCATGCTGAGAGCAGGCCTATTTAATAATCTAAGTTGTGCAGCTTTGTTATTGTAAAAAGCAACAGTAACCTGGAGACACATTTTCCACACTTCTGTCATAAAGTTATATCTACCATCAAGATAAAGTGGTAACCACTGATCTGTCTATATAAAAGTGGTCTCCCTCATTCACCATGCATGCATTCAGTCCTTATCAGGTGGCAAGTACACTTTGGGGTGCTGGAAACAATTATACTGCAGAAATGACTGTCAAGTAACTTTGCAATTAAAAGGAAACGAGGTTCTTCAAGGCCCCCTGAATTTCACCTAAACCTTTCAGTTCAGTTGCTCAGTGATGTCTGACTCTTTGTGACCCCATGGACTGCAGCATGCCAGATTTCCCTGTCCATCAACTCCCAGAGCTTGCTAAAACATATGTCCATCCAGTCAGTGATGCCATCCAACCATCTCAATTTCTGCCATCCCCTTCTCCTCCTGCCTTCAATCTTTCCCAGCATCAGGGTATTTTGCAATGAGTCAGTTCTTTGCATCAGGTGGCAAAAGTATTGGAGTTTCAGATTCAGCAAAGAACACTTCCAAAGAACACTCAGGACTGATTTCCTTTAGGATGGACTGGTTGGATCTCCTTGCAGTCCAAGGGACCCTCAAGAGTCTTCTCCAACACCACAGTTCAAAAGTATCAATTCTTCAGAGCTCAGCTTTCTTTATGTTCCAACTGTCACATCCATTCATGACTACTGGAAAAACCATAGGTTTGACTAGATGGACCTTTGTCAACAAAGTCACATCTCTGCTTTTTAATATGCTGTCTAGGTTGGTCATAGCTTTTCTTCCAAGGACCAAGAGTCTCTTAATTTCATGGCTTCAGTCACCATCTGCAGTGATTTTGGAACCCAAAATAATAAAGACTGTCACTGTTTCCACTGTTTCCCCATCTATTTGCCATAAAGTGATGCCATGATCTTAGCTTCCTGAATGTTGAGTTTTAAGCCACCTTTTAAACTCTCCTCTTTCACTTTCTTCAAGAGTCTCTTTAGTTCTTCTTCACTTTCTACCATAAGGGGGATATCATCTGCATATCTGAGGTTATTGATGTTTCTCCAAGCAATCTTGATTCTAGCTTGTGCTTCATCCAGCCTGGCATTAAACATGATGTACTCTGCATATAAGTTAAATATGCAGTGTGACAATATACAGCCTTGACATACTCCTTTCCCAATTTGGAATCAGTCTGTTCTTCCATGTCTAGTTCTAACTATTGCTTCTTGACCTGCATACAGATTTCTCAGGAGGCAGGTCAGGTGGTCTGGTACTCCCATCTCTTGAAGAATTTTCCACTGTTCATTGTGATCTGCATAGTCAGTAAAGCAGAAGTAGATGTTTTTCTGGAACTCTCTTGCTTTTTCTATGATCCAACTAAAACTCTCTTGCTTTTTCTATGATCCATCTAAACCTTCAGAATTCCTTAAAGCTGCCATCATATCCAATTTTGAGAAGTGTGATACTCAATCTCTGACCCAAAGCTGTTTCTTTGTTTCACTTAATCTAGTTGGCCCAGGCTGGCATTTTTAAAAGTAGTAATTTCTTTTTCAGAATTAATGGAAGAAATACATCAGAATAAATTAGGAAGCAAAAACTTGTCAAACTTGCCAATTCAAAGTTTCTATTCCAAATATTGTCACATTCTAAGGACTACAACAACATCCCCAGGACCTGACCATCTTCCTACTTTCTCACCTCTTGCCATCTTCTTCACTGACTGAAGTGTCAGCTAGCTGTTCACACCACCTTCTTCTCAGTGAAATACAAGAACCATATTTTAGCTACATGACACAGTCTTTTTATGTGGTTTTGGTCTCCAAAAACCTACATTTTTCAGAGGCAAATGATAGGATAGTGATTTTTCATCATCAATTATCTCCATCATTATGAATAATTTTGTTGCCTTCCAAATTTCTGACAGCATATCTTATTTCTTCTCTAATTAATAATTAGATTTAACCAAATTGTTCATTTTGATTCTTTTCAATGTGACAATGTTTGGAACACTTTTAATCTATATTTTCAATCCAATAATTTATGTTGTTATATTTAACAATTCATCTCTCATGGTTCCTTTTGTCCTTTTAGTATTTTTAACTTTTTGAACTTTATCTTCAGTTCATTTATTTTCTTCAACTTTAATGATGAAATTCTTTTGGACTATGTATTTTCTCATATGTACAGCTTGCCCTTATTTAATAGTAATACTATTAAAGGGCTTACTATATGTCACCTTTATAAATATTCTAATATATTTATTTAATCCTCCAAGAATCTTATTGAATAGGAAACTGCATAGAGGTTTTACATTTTCTCATATTTACACAAGATCACACTAGCAGTGGATGGCAGAGCCAAACTGGAATTCAGGCAATCTGTACGCAGGTATTGTCCTCCAAATCATCATTATTTAAAAAGTACTCTAGAGCAGTTCCTGTGTTTCCCTTTGCCCCACAGAAAATTCTGGCTATGATGTGGTGGCTAATTACATTATCCTGGTGCAAATCAAGACAAATAGCAATATAAAATCCCTTTGAGTCTTCATAAACTGTTAACAACTACATTTTGGAAACCTATTTGTCAACAGGAAGACTATTTCTTATAAAGTGTGATCATGAATAAATATTTCAAGGAAATCTTAACACTAAATAGCAATCATCAAATTAGCTATCAAATGTTCATTTCTCCTCACTTCAGACTGTGTGACCCTAAAACCCCTCCACCTCAAATATCCTCAATACATATAATATATCATTAGGTGGCTTCAACCAGGTTTTAAGAAAAATTTCTGTTCTGCAGTAACCTATAACAAATATTGTAAATAAATATATTACTGAATTTTGAAAAACACTTTCAATGATTGGAAGCAAGGAGATATTTCTAGTCTTAAAATAATTTAGATATTTTTCCACTTAAAATTAACTTCCTATCAAATCTCCATCTTGGAGAATTATGAAAGTAATGATTCATATTTATGTAGGTAATATATCCTTCATAAAGAAGCTAAATGAAGATTTTTGTGATGAATAGCATCTAAAACAGTTTTTTTTTTCTGTCAGTAGAAAAGAACCTACAATTGAGTGTACAGATCTACAAATAAGCTCACATTGGATTCAGTTGAATACAAATAATAATTCAACAAACATTAGCATTTATCATCATATGTGTATGCCAAGATATGGTAAGGTTCAACATTTTTTCATTCACATTAAATTAAAAGACGCTTACTCCTTGGAAGGGAAGTTATGACCAACCTAGATAGCATATTGAAAAGCAGAGACATTACTTTGCCAACAAAGGTCCATCTAGTCAAGGCTATGGTTTCTCCAGTGGTCATGTATGGATGTGAGAGTTGGACTGTGAAGAAAGCTGAGTGCCAAAGAATTGATGCTTTTGAATTGTGGTGTTGGAGAAGACTCTTGAGAGTCCCTTGGACTGAAAGGAGGTCCAAACAGTCCATCCTAAAGGAGACCAGTCTTGGGTGTTCATTGGAAGGACTGATGATGAGGCTGAAACTCCAATCCTTTGGCCACCTGATGCAAAGAGTTGACTCATTGGAAAAGACTTTGATGTTGGGAGGGATTAGGGCAGGAGGAGAAGGGAACAACAGAGGATGAGATGGCTGGATGGCATCACCAACTCGACGCACATGAGTCTGGGTGAACTCCAGGAGTTGATAATGGACAGGGAGGCCTGGCGTGCTGCAATTCATGGGGTCGCAAAGAGTCAGACACGACTGAGCAACTGAACTGAACTGAATCTTTGTTCTCTTAGAGGGCTTGTATTTGTACCTTATGAGTATGATTTTTAAATTTTATTTATTTTTTAATTGAAGGATAATTGCTTTACAGAATTCTATTGTTTTCTTCCCAAAATAAACATGAATCAGCCTCAAGTGTACATATGTCCCCATATGATGCCTTTTTAGGATACTATAACTGAAGCCAACTTATTCTATCATTATCATTACCCCAAAACTAAACCTTCCTGACATATTATAAAAATAAATTTTCTTAAAATGACACATAGCATTGCCTAAAAAGCAGTATTTACAAGACTATTTGCAATGTTTTATGTAAATATCTAAATGAGGAGACCAAGAGACTGACACTTCAACCACATAAAACATGCTTTGAGATGTCTTTCTTACTACTTCCTTTCTGCCGTATTGGGCAATTCCCCTGGTACCATCTAGAAAAGCATTTTCTTCCCTTCTTGTCCGTACCATTATCATTTCACTATTTGCTCTATTCCAAACAAATATTGAACAAAAATTGAAAATGAGTATATTCCAAATTGGCCTTTCAATTCTTCCTCTTTTTCAAATCAGAGTGGACAGAATGAAAACATCTATCAATGCTAAGTCAATAATGCTTGGAAAAAAATGTTGTTTCTTGTTTCCTTAATCACTCTTCTTCTAATTACTTCCCGTACAAAAGTCTGACTTTGAGGACTATGATATGACCTTCATTTTTACTTTATCCTGAGTCAAGTCAGAAGTTTCATACACTTGGTATGTCAGCTCCCACTACCTGAAAAAGTAATTTTGATAGTGGCAGCCTGAGGGATTGCTTTTAACTAAGGGTAGGGAAAGTTACAGTGAAGTCACTCAGTCATGCCTGACTCTTTGTGACCCCATAGACTGTAGCCTACCAGGCTCCTCTGTCCATGGGTTTTCCAGGCAATAGTACTAGAGTGGATTGCCATTTCCTTCTCCAGAGGATCTTCCAGACCCAGGGGTCGAACCCAGGTCTCCCACATTGTAGACAGACGCTTTACCATCTGAGCCACCAGGGAAGACCTCTCAACCATTTCTTAATTCAGCCCAATGCACTGTTTTTTCACAGTCACATAAGTGAAATATTTGGCTGAGGACCACCACTGCAAATCAGTTACCCAAACCTATATGTTGTGGTCTTTTTTCTTTCTGGCCTGTAGACAGTCATGTCTTATATTGAACCATTTTGATTTGATGGAAGTTTCCTATTCATATTACGGTATTGCATTTGAACCTCTATACTGCATTTTCTGAAAGAATATAATTTAGAACTTATTTTGAGGACTCCTGTAGTACCCTACTCCATAAAGATTCTATCAACCACACAATATTCCCTTTTTTCAATATCACATCCATTATTCACACTCAAAAAGGCACTGAAGATAAGGCTCAGCATTCTGTGCGAGTCCTGGCTTCTACTGAGTATTGATCTTAAACATTTCTCCTGCACTTTTTGTACACAGGCCTGGACTTCATTATCCTACAAGATATTAAAATATGCATATAGAACTTTAAAATCACTCTTTTTTTAATTTTAATTTTTTAATTTTTATTTTTTTCCAGAAATGATTTATTTTTTTCCAGAAATGATTTATTTTTATTTTTTTCCAGAAATGATTTATTTTTATTTTTTCCAGAAATGATCTATTTTTATTTTTTTCTGGTTCTTTAAGTAGTTTTTTTTTTTAATTTTATTTTTACTTTATTTTACTTTACAATACTGTATTGGTTTTGCCATACATTGACATAAATCCACCATGGGTGTATACGAGCTCCCAATCCTGAATCCCCCTCCCACCTCCCATCCCATATCATCTCTCTGGATCATCCCCATGCACCAGCCCCAAGCATCCTGTATCCTGTATTGAACATAGACTGGCGATTCGTTTCTTACATGATAGTATACATGTTTCAATGCCATTCTCCCAAATCATCCCACCCTCTCCCTCAGAGTTTTTTAACCATAATAATAATTCATTCAGAACAAGATATTTATATAGGCTTTCCTCCAAAAGTTATATGTTAATATGGCAAAAGAGTGCCTTCATTTTGGAAGAACTTAAATACCAACTTAACTAAGTGATTAAGATGATTATCACTAACAAAAGAAAAATTGACATCCACTATACCTACTGACAGGGTGCAATAAGAACACAGAATTTTTTCAGTGTTAATCCTGTCTAAAATGTTTAACCTAAATCTATCATGGGGTGATATCAGATAAATTTATATTAAGAGATTCTACAAGTGATTTTATTCTTTAAAAATTTCAGCATCAATAAAAACTAAAGAAAAAACTAAATGCTATGAGAGATCTCAGATGTTTCCTAAATGAGGAAATTTAACTATGAAGATTATTATTTGGATATGTGCAATTTTGACAATGGAGTTTTAATTAGAAGAAAGATCAGAAAACTTTTTCTGTAAATGATCAATTATTAAATAGTTATAGCCTTATTGGTCATATGGTACCTGCTATAATCATTTAATTGTGTTGTTGTAGCTCAGAAACAGTCATATACAAAATGTCTCTAATATTGAATAAATAAAAAATCCCAACAATATCCTGCTTTTAAAAGATATACTTAAAGCAAAAAATAAAAATTGTTATAAATAAAGGTATGGGGAAACAAATGAGGCACATACAAACCACAAGATTTAACAGCACACAGAAACAAGTTCTTTGAACACAGTATGACTAAGGTAGTATTTAAACATGACCACAGATTATTAGACTCTTTCATTCAAGAGTAGAGTGCTGTTTCCCCTCTTCTTGAATCTGCACTAACCTGGGATGCCTTCAACCAATTGAGGACTATGGATGCCACTCTATGTGCCTTCTGACTGACTCATAGAAAAGTCAAGCCTATTAAGTCTTGAGTCTCCAGGTCTTTTAGAATACATGATGTCCAGATGCTTCCTCTGGGAACCCATCTGTCAGGATGTGAGAAGCCAAATACAGAGTCCACATAGTCACTACAGTTTACTATC
Source organism: Oryx dammah (assembly GCF_014754425.2). Lineage (NCBI taxonomy): Eukaryota > Metazoa > Chordata > Mammalia > Artiodactyla > Bovidae > Oryx > Oryx dammah. Next base: position 50,278,033 of record NW_024070207.1, read on the forward strand.
CCAACTAAGCCCAGCCCATGGCTCAAATTTGAGAGAAAGTTCCAGAAGATCTTACAGATGCCTTCCTCCAGATACTCTAAGCTCTGGGCTCATGTTGTTCAATCAGTGGTATTTGCACATGGGCAAATTTGCCTCGTTTTCCACAGAAGACCCACCTAAAACCTGATTTGAAACAACATTTAGCATTTCTGGAGAATTCATTTGAGAAGACTATATCTGAAGACGGTTGCTATATTGATTAAAAATTAAGCTGAAGATAAGTGCCCTCTCATATGTCCTTCTTAGAATTCAATGTCAAGAAAACAGCCATATGGGTAGCTGAAATTGTTTACTTCTTTTCATCAGAAAATCACACAATATTATCCAGTGGATCCAGCTTTTTGTTTGGGCTGCTAAATTGATTTTTCTCAGTTTCTATACCTCATTCATTCCAGATTCCAACCTGATTCTCTCTCCCTTCTTTAAAATAGGTTCTTGTATGCACATTAATTTGTATTTGTGTGTACTCATGTTTTTCTTTTTGCACTTTAACTGTACTTCTCAAGAAACATTTTCATATTGTATCATAACCTTTTGGAAATAGGCATGGTATAATTTATAAGTAATTCAAATCTCTTAAATACCACCTGGAAAATGAGTTATTGCCAGGCTTAACCTTCAGATAAATTTGCACAACCTTTAATCAAATCCACCAAGTCATAAGCCATGGATTTGGTTTACTCTATAGGCTAAACTGACACTTGTTTCCACAAAGAAATAAGTGATTTAAAAAATCTACTAAGCTCTTTATAGCTAATCTCAGGGTACAACAAAAATAACACAAATTCATGAGCTCATTCATCAATATTGAGCTTTGAAATATCTTGGCCAAATTAGACAGCTGTGTACAACGTAACTCTGAGGATTAAAATGGTACAAATAAAATGATGTATAAAGCAATTTATTCCAAATGAACTTGCAGTGACTGCCTGAGTTTTTATTCTTTTGAGCCTTTGATCTTGATACCTGAAATGACTCAGCCTGCACATTAATAAGGTTTGATCAAAAACAATAACCTAGAAGTCCAGACAGGGGTAAATACAACTACTACTAAGAGCAGGCTTAAGTCCCCCTTGAGACATTTCTGGAGATAAGAGGCATTATGAATTTTAATCAATTATTAGTGTTTTTTTTTTTCAAAAAATATGTAGAGCCCTAATATCAAAAAGAGGAAAAAGCAAAATCACCTGAAACACAGATAAGAGGCCCTAAAACATGGTGCAAACAGGTCCCATTTGACTATCTCTGTTCTGATGACTCACTGTTCTTGGTGTATTTGGTTCTACTGAGGAAAATACTGATCAGAGAGATCCAACCAGCATCCAGAAATTCATATGTTTATGTAGAGATTAATATGAAAGAAAGAAACCTGAAATATGTAAACAAGTTTCTGAAGATTTCTGAATCTAAACAAAAGTGACTGCCTTATAGGATTAAATGAAGTATTCTGTATATTGAAGCACAAAAGAGGTTCAACAACTTCTAGGAGAAAATCAAAATAGAATATTCTGTAAAATTAGTTCTTAAATTATAGACAGGTTACAGTTGACATAATTCACCATTATTTTTCACTTTAAAGTTAAAAATCACTAAATGAGTTGAAACCACTTTCTGATTTTATTGAGATATGTAAGTATAGAAATACATGTAAGTATATAAATACATTTATTATAATCTGTATAAGTATACAAATATATAATAACATATAAACATATGATCTGTATATTATATTATAATATATAAATATTTAAAATTGCATATATTTAAGGTTTACAATGTGATTATTTGATATCCTATACACTGTTAGAATATTTGATATCCTGCTGCTGCTACTGCTAAGTCACTTCAGTCATGTCCGACTCTGTGTGACCCCATAGACGGCAGCCCACCATGCTCCCCGTCCCTGGGATTCTCCAGGCAAGAACACTGGAGTGGGTTGCCATTTCCTTCTCCA
>NW_024070207.1:50280035-50309999 GCF_014754425.2 Oryx dammah
CCATGGACTGCAGCCTACCAGGCTCCTCTGTACATGGGATTTTCCAGGCAGGAGTACTGGAGTGAGGTGCCTTTGCCTTCTCCAACTTGATATCCTATAGATCCTCAAAAATGACAGAATGATCTCTGTTCATTTCCAAGACAAACCATTCAATATCACACTAATCAAGGCCTATGCCTAATCACTATTGCCAAAGAATCTGAAGTTGAACGATTCTAGGAAGACCTACAAGACCTTCTAAAACTAACACTAATAAAAGATGTACTTTTCATCATAGGGAACTGGAATGCAAAAGTAGTAAGTCAAGAAATAACCTGGAGTAACAGGCAAGTTTGGCCTTGGAGTACAAAATGAAGTGTGGCAAAGGTTAATAATTTTGTCAAGAGAACACACTGGTCATAGCAAACATCTTCTTCCAACAACCAAGAGATGACTCTATACATGGACATCACCAGATGGTCAATACCAAAATCAGATTGATTGTTGTATTGTTTGCAGCTGAAGATGGAGAAGCTGTATACAGTCAGCAAAAACAAGACTGGGAGCTGACTGTAGCTCAGATCATGAACTCATTGCACAATCCAGACTTAAAATGAAGAAAGTAGAGAAAACCACTAGGGCATTCAGGTATGACATAAATCCCTTATGATTATACAGTGGAAGTGAAAATAGATTCAAGGGATGAAATCTGATAGACAGAGTGCATGAAGAACTATGGACGGAGGTTCATGACATTGTACAAAGGTGGTGATCAAAACATTTCCCAAGAAAAGAAATGCAAAAGGTTAAATTGCTGTCTGAGGAGGCCTAACAAATAGCTGAGAAAATAAGAGAAGTGAAAGGAAAATGAGAAAAGGAAAGATATATCCATCTGAATGCAGAGTTCCAAAGAACAGCAGAGATATGAAAGCCTTCCTAAGTGATCAATTCAAGGAAATAGAGGAAAACAATATAATGGGAAAGACGAGAGAGATTTCCTCAAGAAAATTAGAGGTACCAAGAGAACATTTCATGCAATGATGGGCACAATAAAGAACAGAAATGTTATGCACCTAAGAGAAGCAGAAGATATTAAGAAGAGGTGATAAGAGGTGGGATTTCCCTGGTGGCTCAGACGGTAAAGTGTTTGCCTACAATGTGGGAGACCTGTGTTCAATCTCTGGGTCGGGAAGATCTCCTGGAGAAGTAAATGGCAACCCACACCAGTATTCTTGCCTGGAAAGTCCCATGGACGGAGGAGCCTGGTAGGCTGCAGTCTGTGGGGTCACAAAGAATCAGACACGACTGAGCAACTTAACTTTTACTTAAAAGAAGCAGAAGATACTAAGGAGAGGTGGTAAGGAAACACAGAAGAATTATACCAAAATGTATAATGATCAAGATAACCATGATGGTGTGATCACTCACCTAGAGCCAGACATCCTGGAATGTGAAGTCAAGTGGGCCTTAGGAAGCATCATTATGAACAAAGATAGTGGAGGTGGTGGAATTCCAGCTGAGCTTTTTCAAATCCTAAAAGATGATGCTGTTTAAAGTGTTGCACTCAACGTGCCCAGAAAAGTTGGAAAACTCAGCAGTGGCCACAGGACTGGAAATGGTCAGTTTTCATTCTAGTCCCAAAGAATGTTCAAACTACCACACAATTGCACTAATTTAACAGGCTAGTAAAGTAATGTTCAAAATTCTCCAAGCTAGGCTTCAACAGTATGTGAACTGAGAAGTCTTAGGTGTTCCAGTTGGATTTATAAAAGGCAGAGGAACCAGAGATCCAATTGCCAACATCTGTTGGATCATTAAAAGGGCAAGAGAATTTCAGAAAACAAACATCTACTTCTGCTTCACTGACTATGCTAAAGCCTTTGGCTGTGTGGATCACAACAAACTGTGGAAAATTCTTAAAGAGATGGGAATACCAGCCCACTTTACCTGCACCCTGAAAAACCTGTATGCAGGTCAAGAAGCAACAGTTAGAACAAGACATGGATTAACAGACTCATTCAAGTTGAGAATGGAGTATGTCAAAGCTGTATATTGTCACCCTACTTATTTAACACTTATGTAGAGTACATCATGCAAACTGCTGCGCTGGATGAAGCACAAACTGCAATCAAGATTGCTGGGAGAAATATCAGTAACCTCAGATATGCAGATGATACCACCATTATAGCAGAAAGTGAAGGGAACTAAAGAACTTCTTCATGAAAGTGAAAGAGGCGAGTGAGAAAGCTGGTTTAAAAGTCAACACAGAAAAACTAAGATCATGGCATCTGGTCCCATCACTCCATGGTAAAAAAAAAAAAAAAATGGGGAAACAGTAGAAACAGTGACAGACTTTATTTTCTTGGGCTCCCAAATCACTGCAGATGGTGACTGCAGCCATGAAATTAAAAGTCGCTTGGTCCTTGGAAGAAAAACTATAACCAACCTAGACAGCATATTAAAAAGCAGTGATATGTCTTTGCTGACAAAGGTCCATCTAGTCAAAGCTATGATTTTTCCAGTAGTCATGTATGGATGTGAGAGTTGGACCATAAAGAAGACTGAGCGCTGAATAATTGATGCCTTTGAACTGTGGTATTGGAGAAGACTCTTGAGGGTCCCTTGGACTGCAAGGAGATCCAACCAGTCCATCCTAAAGGAAATCAGTCCTGAATATTCATTGGAAGGACTGATGCTGAAGCTCCAATACTTTGGCCACCTGATTCGAAGAGTTGACTCACTGGAGAAGACCCTGATGCTGGGAAAGATTGAAGGCAGGAGAAGAAGCAGATGGCAGGGGACAAGACGTTTGGATATCGTCACCAACTCAATGGACACAAGTTTGAGCAAGCTCCAGGAGCTGGTGAACAACAGGGAAGCCTGGAGTTCTGCAGTCCATGGGGTCACAAAGAGTCAGACAGAAATGAGCGACTGAACAACAACAATACACTGTGACAAGATTACTACCAGCAGGTTGATTGATTGATGAGAAAACAGCTATTTTGAGTTGCTCCTTAGGCATTTGACCCGTATGACAACCCTACTCACAATCAAAGTGTGGATTTTTAGATAAGATCTGAGTGTAGGTTTAGTGCCCCAAGTTTCTGCTTTGATTTTCCTGGAACATTTTTTAAAATAACAACTTAGAGATGAGCCCAAAAAAGTTTTTGATGTCCACTCCTACCATCTAGTAAGTACTAGGTGCTTGCTACCCTGTTCTCAATCTCCTGCTTGCTCATTGCTGGGGACTGTTCTGCCATCACCATTTATACTCTATAATATATAGAAAGGGGGTCAGGGGGATTCACTCAGTGAATTTTGTAATAATCCTCAAGAATAGGTTTGTGGTTGGCCTAGTCTTCACCTTCTCCAACTTTTCCAGGATTATAGCCAATATGATCAATACAGTCCTTACCACAGAAGTATTTAAGTAAAATATGAATTAATCAATGGAAACACATGACAATTGTACCTGGAGAATTTTCACGTGGTCTGCCACACAGACTTGGAATCAAGACCGTAACCACTGGGTGTCCACCCTCACCTGTGCAGGTAAGTGGCCATTGCATCCATTTCCCCCCAGGTCTTCAGTTTCTGTACATCACTTCTAACCCTACCCCAATATACAGATGAATTAGATCATCTATAGCATAACTCTGATATATTCTTGACCAGTTATGCTTCAGGGACTATTCATCCTCCTCCTCTTTTGGGCATCCTCTAGTCTGAGGTGAGGGTAACCACTGAATCACAAGGTTTGAAGAACAGTGAATGACTATGAATTATAATCCCATCAACAAAGATGAGGACCCAAGCAGAATTCAATATAGTACAAAGGAAACATATAGCAGCAGAAGGTGCTCCAATAATTATATTTCAGCTTGTTGGAAAGATGGGCATTTTCTCTCTGGTGGTCCTTCTACTTGGCACTAATAAAAAAGTCAAGTGCAGGAAGCATTTCCCACAGCCATTACTGCAGTGTGTTTTATGTCAATCCTTGCTGCCTTTTGTGTTCATTAAACTTCAGGAAACAAACACAAACACATAAAATGCTTTCGGACAGCTTCCCACTTTACCATTTGGAACCTAGATGTTTCAATCACCTCACTCTATCTGTCTGCATCAGCTGCCATGTAGTGCAATGAATGAGACCAGCTGCAATAACAAATCGAGAGAAAAAAAAACAAAACAATAAAGCTCTTAGCATTTGTTTTGGGCTGCCTGTTCTATGATCAAGAGCAGATGACAGGCTCTGTGCCTAGATTCTTTTTTAACTCTTGAAGAACTCTGACAAAAGCTTTGGTGGACAAGGAAAACATCAGGAATTGATCAAGACTTACATCCATTTGGCATTGTTTTATGTAAAATGCACACTGGAAAACATGCTAAGATCCTTTTTGCTTCTATCCTGATATGCAGTTCAGTGATTGAAATTTCCCTCCTTCTAGTTGGGACCATAAAAACCAAAAACCTAGAGAGTAAATGTTTTGTTTGACAACTGCATTACTAAAAGATCTATGAAAAATATTAAGAACAAGTACTTTTTTATACTCATAAAAGAGCAGTGAAAAAAACTGCAAAATCACTTTTTATTTCTTGCCAAGGGCAAGAAAACATAAGTATAAAGAGCAAACCAACCACAAACAGCATGGCTATCACTACATATTCTTCAAGTTTATGCATTATGTAATGAAAAAGGCTTTCCAGAAAAACAAACTGTAAATACATCTTAGAGAAAAATGGAAATGAGGGGGGAAAAAAGCTAAGGTATTCTTTTATGTAGGAATCTCTTTTCCTTCTTGGCTTCATATCAAAGGAGAAAACCCATACAAGGGAAAGTAAATCTTTTTGAAGGGTTCTAATCTAAAGAGATGATATTTCTTAATGACAATGTTGAATCAAAGATAATAAGCCAGAGAGCATGATGTACTGAAGCTCAGGGCTAGGTTCAACATTCCCGAGGCAAAAGGAATTCAGTGATAGGAGGGAGAACATGAGCTGACTGTGGCTAAGCTCATTAATTCCTTACTGCCAAATTCAGACTTAAATTGAAGAAAGTGGGGAAAACCATTAGACCATTCAGGTATGACCTAAATTAAATCCCTTATGATTATATAGTGGAAGTGAGAAATAGATTTAAAGGCCTAGATCTGATAGGTAGAGTGCTGATGAACTATGGAGTGAGGTTCGTGACATTGTACAGGAGACAGGGATCAAGACCATCCCCATGAAAAGAAATGCAAAAAAGCAAAATGGCTGTCTGGGGAGGCCTTACAAATAACTGTGAAAAGAAGAGAAGTGAAAATCAAAGGAGAAAAGGAAAGATATAAGCATATGAATGCAGAGTTCCAAAGAATAGCAAGAAGAGATAAGAAAGCCTTCAGCGATCAATGCAAAGAAATAGAGGACAAGAACAGAATGGACAAGACTAGAGATCTCTTCAAGAAAATTAGAGATACCAAGGGAACATTTCATGCAAAGATGGGCTCGAAAAACGACAGAAATGCTATGGACCTAACAGAAGCAGAAGATATTAAGAAGAGGTGACAAGAATTCACAGAAGAACTGTACAAAAAAGAGCTTCATGACCCGGATAATCACGATGGTGTGATCACTCATCTAGAGCCAGACATCCTGGAATGTGAAGCCAAGTGGGCCTTAGAAAGCATCAATACGAAAAAAACTAGTGGAGGAGATGACATTCCAGTTGAGCTATTTCAAATCCTGAAAGAGGATGCTGTGAAAGTGCTGCACTCAATTTGCCAGCAAATTTGGAAAACTCAGCAGTGGCCACAGGACTGAAAAAGGTCAGTTTTCATTCCAATCCCAAAGAAAAGCAATGCCAAAGAATGCTCAAACTCCCACACAATTGCACTCATCTCACATGCTAGTAAAGTAATGCTCAAAATTCTCCAAGCCAGGCTTCAGTGATACATGAACTGTGAATTTCTAGATGTTCAAGCTGGTTTTAGAACAGGCAGAGGAACCAGAGATCAAATAGCCAACATCCGCTGGATCATCAAAAAACCAAGAATTCCAGAAAAACATCTATTTCTGCTTTACTGACTTTGCCAAACCCTTTGACTGTGTGGATCACAATAAACTGTGGAAAATTCTGAAAGAGATGGGAATACCAGACCACCTGACCTGCCTCTTGAGAAATCTGTATGCAGGTCAGGAAGCAACAGTTAGAACTGGACATGGAACAACAGACTGGTTCCAAATAGGAAAAGGAGTACATCAAGACTGTATATTGTTACCCTGCTTAATTAACTTATATGCAGATTACATCATGAGAAATGCTGGGCTGGAGGAAGCACAAACTGGAATTAAGATTGCCAGAAGAAACATCAAGAACCTCAGATATGCAGATGACATCACCCTTATGGCAGAAAGTAAAGAACTAAAGAACCTCTTTAAAGAGGAGAGGGGAAAAGTTGGCTTAAAGCTCAACATTCAGAAAACTAAGATCATGGCATCCAGTCCCATCACTTCATGGCAAATAGATGGGGAAACAGTGGAAACAGTGACTGAATTTATTTTTAGGGGCTCCAAAATCACTGCAGATGGTGATTGCAGCCATGAAATTAAAAGATGCTTACTCCTTGCAAGGAAAGTTATGACCAACCTAGACAGCATATTAAAAAGGGAGACGTTACTTTGCCAACAAACGTCCATCTATCAAGGCTATGGTTTTTCCAGTAGTCATGTATGGATGTGAGAGTTGAACTATAAAGAAAGCTGAGTGCCAAATAATTGATGCTTTTCAACTGTAGTTCTGGAGAAGACTCTTGAGAGTCCCTTGGACTGCAAGGAGATCCAACCAGTCCATCATAAAGGAGATCAGTCCTGGGTGTTCATTGGAAGGATTGATGTTGAAGCTGAAACTCTAAGATTTTGGCCACCTGATGCGAAGAGCGGGCTCATTTGAAAAGACCCTGATGTTGGGAAAGATTGAAGGCCGGAGCAGAAGGGGACGACAGAGGATGAGATGATTAGATGGCATCACCGACTCAATGGACATGAGTTTGGGTAAACTCCGGGAGTTGCTGATGGACAGGGAGGCCTGGAGTGCTGAGGTTCATGGGGTCGCAAAGAGTTGGACATGACTGAGCGACTGAACTGAACTGAATTTGTAAACCATGAAAGTGAGCATTCTGTCTCCTTTGATGTCTAAGTACTATCAACCTTTATAAATTTAAAGTATGCCTTAATGAGCTAAGAAGCCTATTAAACCAAGAATAACATAACCCTTCTCCTAGATTCTGATACATTTGTGGAAGAGGGGGAAACATGCATTTAAAAGATCTGAATATTTTTTAGCCAAAGAAGCTGCTACTGAGTAGGAAAGTCCAAAATTGTGCTTGCTGTTGACATCCTACTCTTCACATTTTCATGGCTATTTATACAAATTTTTATATTGATTTTGAGAAAACAAATGTGCTTTATTTCTGTATTTATAAAATGTAGCTTTATTTCAAAATAGTCTATCATGCTTTCTCCAACTCTTAAATGATAAATAAATATTAAAAAGTATTTCAAAGATGGTTAGCTTTGCTATTTTCCCATTGCTTAACTCTTATCACCCTCCAGAGTGGAAGGGTAGAAAGTGGGAAAACAAGTGAAAATGAACGGACTCTCTAGAGACCAATATTGGACACTGGTGATACTGCTTTCTGTACTTCCCTTTCTTCTACTGTAGCAATAGTTCTATTTTCCTGTTCCACTTTAAAATGTCAGTTATTTATTACTATTATTATTATTATTTTGGTGACTGAGACTATCAAAATCCAAATGTGTTCACTGTAAAAAATACATACAGATTTATATAGCTAAATCTTATTAACCACTTATCATGTGGTAGTCACTGACCTAAACTATGCACTCACTCACTTCTCATTTAACCCTTACAACAAATTTAAGAGGTATGGGCCCTTTTCAATTTTTTTAGATTTTATTTTTAATCGGAGAATAATTACTTTACAGTAAATATAGTGATGGTTTCTGCCATACATCAATATGAATCAGCTACAGGCATACACATGTCCCCTTCCTCCTGAACCTCCTTACCAAACCCAAAGCTGGTGCCCTTTTCCATTTTATAGATGATAAAATTGAGGCAAAGGAAGATTAGGAAATTTGTACTATATAGAAATAAAGTTGGAAGAAAAAAGGCCTTGGGCTATGTGCTGTGAAGGATTGAAAAATGTTATAATCTATCAGATAAACCATGACAGGCTAAGTTGCTTCAGTTGTGTCCAACTCTTTGTAACCCCATGGACTATGCAGTCCATGGAATTCTCCAGACAAGAATACTGGAGTGGGTTGTCAGTTCCTTCTCCAGGGGACCTTCCTGACCCAGGGATTGAACCCAGGTCTCCTGCATTGCAGGCAGATTCTTTACTGTCTGAGCCACTAGGGAAGCCAAATCATGACAATTATATATAAATCATAACACAAAGACCTATTTATAAAAGAATGAAATATAGCCATGGATATAAACTGAAAAATTCCAGTCCAACTTAAGCAACTGCTTAGTCAATCAGGTGCTTGCACAAACATATAGAGCAACACACTCAGATCCTTTATATAAGAGCTGGGGAAACAAATAATTGTGAATGAGGAGGAAAGGGGAATGGGAGAATATTACAGCAAGGAGGCAGATTGGCACACATATTGTCAAATGATAAAAATAGTGCTAATGAGTAATAGATGTGATGTCCTTTATTTAAGGGAAAACAATCCCAGGATTGGGGGAGTACAGTACCTCACAAGCAGTAGAATACTGTTTCAAGGGGATTTGGGGCAAGAGCCAATTTTTCCCCTAAATTTCTGGCCACACTGTGTGGCATGTGAAATCATGGTTCCCCGACCAGGGTTCAAACTTATGTCCCTTGCAGTGAAATCACAGAATCTTAACCACTGGACTGCCAGGGAATCTTTTTTAATTTTTTTGTAATACTTTGTTTTAAAGAACATTAGAAGATGCAATGAGCTTCCCAGGTGGTGCTAGTTGTAATCAATCCACCCACCAGTGCAAGAGACATAAGAGATGCAGGTTCAATTCCTGGATCAGGAAGATCCCCTGGAGAAGGAAATGGTAACCCACTCCAGTATTCTTGCTTGGAGAATCACATGGATAGAGGAGCCTGAGGGGCTACAGTCCATGAGGTCATAAAGAATAGGACACGACTGAAGCAGCTGAGCAAAGAAGTCACAATATGGAAACAGTGTGATTGTCTAGGAGGTTGGGATTTCCTTATAAGGCTAGCAAGTTGTATTTTCTAGGGTTAAAGTGAACTAACTAATACTGAGTTGGAAGATTGGGATTGGTATATGTTAGGTTTCCCTAGACAGGTGTTTCTAGTAAGTGCAGGCTGACTCGGCTTTAGATTTGTGATGTGGACAGGACCACTTGTGTGGTCTCCATTTTGAGGTACTGATATATAAATTAACCTTATCACTATTTATAGATTCTATGTCCCAGTGCAATTGCTAGAGCTGGGCTAAGATTTATCGCTAACAGTACAGAAACCAAAACGGGGTGCAAGCTAAACAACAGCACTACTGACATTTTTGACATGACATTTTTGATATGACAGATCTGTGTTTTTCAAGTCTATTCTGTGCATTTGCAGGACATTTAGGCACTGTCCTCTAAATCATAGACTGGTTGACTATAGCAGACCTCAGCCTTTGTGACAACCACGATGTGTTGACACATTTCAAAATTCTCCCAGTTGAGGATCTCCAAATTACAGAATTTATGTCACTCTCCATCTTCTATTTAGAAAAGAGTAATCAATTACTACAGAGTATATCTGATTCTCAGTGCTTTTTTCATTGTAATGTTACGTAAATGTACATAAACAAAACTAAGTACAAATTTATTTTGTTAATTCTCACAGTACTGTAAAACAAAGTAAACTTAAGAATTAAATGATAAAATCATAATACTTATGAAAGCACTGTGTGAAACACATATAATGATATTGACTGCCATGGCCCACGTCTTAGGGCTTTCTAAATACATATAATACCAAGAATTGTGTTATGTCAAAATTCTTCCCATCATTTTTCTCTTGTCAACCCATTTTCAACATTTTTCTACTGTCAAGTCATTTTCAACTTTTCATTAGTACAGTATGCCATTGCATAATTTGGTCTACATTGGTGAAAATGCATAATTTAGATATGAAAACCACACCTAGTGTCTCCTCAATAGTTCAAGGCTAAGTAGTAGTATTCAGTGCCAACACAATTACAAAACTGAATACAAGTACTGACATTATGTGGCAATATTCAATTAAAAGATGGTTCATCAGGAAATTTGGAGGTCTCCAAAGGAAAAAACTTTCACAGATTCACTTGCTTCATTAATGGAATTTTTCTAAGCGATTGTTAACTCTTTCTGTTATTTGTCCCTCATATGTGCAGCCTAAAATAAATTACATAGTTCTTTGTGGAGATATATACCAACTTTCCAATTTAAAGAATAAGGGATACTGCTGCTACTGCTGCTGCTAAGTCACTTCAGTCGTGTCCGACTCTGTGCGACCCCATAGACAGCAGCCCACCAGGCTTCCCCGTCCCTGGGATTCTCCAGGCAAGAACACTGGAGTGGGTTGCCATTTCCTTCTCCAATGCATGAAAGTGAAAAGTTAAAGTGAAGTCGCTCAGTCGTGTCCGACTCTTTGCGACCCCATGGACTGCAGTCTACCAGGCTCCTCCGTCCATGGGATTTTCCAGGCAAAAGTACTGGAGTGGGATGCCATTGCCTTCTCCAATAAGGGATACTAATAAATACTAAAAACTTAAGTGAGCTATCATCAGTGTCACCAATCACATCATGTGGTAAGCATCCTTTGTGTCTTTGCATATACACAGCAAACAGTCCTAAACATAAAAATTGGGTTTATGTTGTTGTCATCTCCTCCTTGCATACAGCCTGACCTTATTCCTGCATTTTTTTTATTTAAAGGATTCCAATTGGCAAGAACATTCTTGACTCTAGAAGAGTTTAGACTCCAGCATATTTTTATACATAATCCTCTGAGACTTTAGTTAAGTTTACACAAAGCTAAGTTTGTGTTTTATTTCTATAGACTAGTGAGCACTTCCCAAAGTGTATTCCTCAGAATCCTAGCTTTGCTGCAAATCAGTTGGTATTTGCAATATTATGATTTATAAGAAAGTACATACTTTGATCATGTATTTCTCATACATAGCTAGTCTTCATCTACATTTCCTTTCTCACAGCTCCCTAAACCTCTGGAATTTCCTGAGTGATAAGAATAATGCGACCATCTTTTGTTATAATATCTAGTCTCTTGTTCTCCATTCCTGAAAATTCTTCAGGGGCATGAAAGTGAAATGCCTATCTTGTTATTTACAAGAAGCTCATTCCCACCACTACTGGCTTTATGTTAATAAGGTGACTTCTGGAAAGCACCTGAAGATGGGGGCTGCTTGCCAAGGGAAACTAACCAATGAATAGAGGGTGGAATTTTAAGTCCCACTCCCTGATTTCCAAGGAAGAGAGAGGGGCTGGAGGTTGAATCAGTCACCGATGGTCAATGATTTCATCAATTGTGAATAGATAAGGCAGTTGCTATTTAGTTGCTAAGTCCTGTCCAACTTTTTGCAACCCCATAGACTGTAGCCCACAGGCTCCTCTGTCCATGGGATTTCCCAGTCAAGAATACTGGAGTGGGTTGCCATTTCCTTCTAAAAACCCAAAAGGAGCTCATAGGTTGGTGTACATATAGAGGTGTGGGAGGGGGTGTGCCTAGAAAAGGCCAGCAAGCCCCACACCCCTTCCCCATGCCTTGTCCCACACATCTCTGCTATCTGGCTGTTCCTGAGTTACATCTTTTTGTAATCAACTGGTGATCTAGTAAGTAAATTCTTTCTGAGTTCTGTGAGCCACTGTAGGAAATTAATTTAAACCAAATAAGGAACCTCTGATTTATAGCTAGTTGTTCAGAAACACAGATGATAAGCTATGCTTTCCACTGGCATCTGAAAGGGAGGTCAGTTTTGTAGGACTGAGCCCTTGAGGAATGTGAGGGAAAGTGATGCTGTCTTTGGGTAGTGTCAGAATTAAGTTAAATTGTAAGACACCCTACTGGGGTCATAGAATAGGTTGTTGGATGTGTGGGTGATCCTCCTGTGGACTTGGTGACCAGAACCCCTTTTTAGTGTTCTCATGAAAAAAATATCAATTGAAGCTGTGTAAGAAAGCAATATCAACAAACTCAGATATGCAGATGACAGCACTGTAAGGGCAGAAAGTGAAGAACTAAAAGAGCCTCTTGGTCAGGGTGAAAGAGGAAAGTGAAAAAGTTGGCTAGAAACTCAGCATTAAAAAAACTAAGATCATGAATTCACTCCTGGCACTTCATGGCAAATAGAAGGAGAAAAGTGGTAGCAGTGATATATTTTATTTTCCTGGGCTCCAAAATCACTGTGGATAGTGACTGCAGACATGAAATTAAAAGACACTTGCTCCTTGAAAGGAAAGCTATGACCAACCAAGACAGCATATTAAAAAGTAGACATCACCTTGCCAACAAATGTCTGAATAGTCAAAGCCACGATTTATCCAATAATCATGTGTGAATGTGAGAGTTGTATCATAAAGAAGACTGAGTATCAAAAAACTGATTCTTTTGAATTGCAGTTCTAGAAAAGACTCTTGAAAGTCCCTTGGATTGCAAGAAGATCAAATCAATTGATCCTAAAGGAAATCAACCCTGAATATTCATTAGAAGGACAAATGTTGAAGCTCTAATACTTTGGCTATTTGATGCAAAGAACTAACTCATTGGAAAAGACCCTGATACTAGGGAAGATTGAGGGCAAAAGGAGAAGGGGACAGCAACGTTAAGATGGTTAGACAGCATCACCAACTCAATGGACATGAATTTGAGAATTCATGAATTTGCTATCTCCAGGAGATAGCGATGGACAGAGGAGCCAGCATGCTGCAGTCCATGAGTTCACAAATAGTCAGACAAACTTGGCAAATGAATAAGAAAGCAATTAAGTCCTTTATTACAGGACATTTTAGAGTTTTGAACATGCTACAGTATATTGTACATCTCAAAAGGAATATGTGTTCTCCACTTTATTTGACCATAAAAACTTTAGTATTTCTATAATTTTATCATAATACATTTCAAATATCATGATTTTAAAACAATGTTACTGTAGCTAGCTAAAGCTCAAATAGTGTAATAAAGCAAGAAATAATTCGGGAGCAATGTTTGGCTCGACCACTTACTGGCTTACTATCCAGAACAAAAGCTTAACTTCTTCAAGCCTCATTTTCCACTTCTGAAAACATGGATCATAATCAAAATTATCTAGTAGGGTTGTTAAGCAGATGAAACATAGTATGTACAAGAAGCTAGCAATCAGCATTAGCTACTACTATTTCTCATAGGCAATTTGATTGCCTCCTTCTCTCTTTACTACAGTACTAATTCACCCACTCATCTGTGTAATTGCTGAAAATTAACCAAAAACAGTTATGAAAGATGCTAATGAAAATATTCATTTATTCAACTCTTCATTCAACAGATAATTATTGAAAACCTATTATGCATTGTGAAGTGAAAGTCGCTAAGTTATTTCTGACTCTTTGAGACCCCCCATGGATGGTAGCCACCAGGCTCCTCTGTCCATTGGATTTTCCAGGCTAGAATACTGGAGTGGGTAGCCATTTCCTTCTTCAGGGGATCTTAAAGATCCAGGGGCCAAACCTGTATCTCCTGAATTGACAGGCAGATTCTTTACTGTCTGAGCTACCACTATGCGTTACTGACTGTGTTAAATTGTGAAGGTGGAGAGATAAGTGTGACATCGACTTACCATCCTTGAGATGCTTGTGACTTCATATGATACAGGGCTATGGAAACAGATCAGAACACAGTGGTGGTTCACAGAATTCCACTCTCTGCAATGTGCAGATCTTATACAGAAGAAGGTGTAATTGACTACATAGGGGGAAAGCGAAGCAGATATGGCTTCTTGGAGAGGTGCTAGATGAACCTGAATTTGAAAGAAAACTCATGGGGTTGAAGGTAAGACAAATGGGGCAAGGAAGGCACTCTAGGCTCAGGAAATACCACAGAGGCTTGAAATAATATTGTGTGTCCTAGACATTTTAGTTCATTATTCTATAGCAAAAAGCATGAGGAAAATGGTAAACAGGACTGCAGAAACCACCATTTCTGTACAATAAACACATGCAGGCTCTCTCAAATGTTGCCTTACTTTGCATTTCATTTTACAATTTCCTTCTTGGTGATTCATATAATCAAATTTCAATTATAATAAGGAAAGCTGAGTTACTGGATATTTACTATGTGCCAGGCAGCATCCTAAGCTCTTTATATTTGGAAACATTTAATTCTCATGAGTCTGTGGGTCTTCCCCAATGGCTCAGCAGTAAACAATCTGCCTTCAAAACAGGAGATGTGGGTTCGATTCCTGGGTCAGGAAGACCCCCTACAGAAGGAAATGGCAACCAACTCCATTATTCTTGCCTGGAAAATCCCATGGACAGAGGAACCCAGCATGCTACAGTCCATGGGGTCACAAAGAGTCAGACAGAACTGAGCATGCATGCAAGGGTCTCTGAGGTATACACCAGTAACACTACTTTACAAATAAGAGAATCAGCCAGGAAGCTGTTAAAAGGCTTGTTCAAGTTCATGAAGCCAGTCAATGAGGTCAGTCAGAATTGACATGGGCTCCAGAGCCTATGCTGGGAAAGATTGAAGGCAAAAGGAGAAGACAGCAACAGAGGATGAGATAATTGTATGGCATCACCAAATAAATGGACACGAACTAAGCAAACTCTGGGATATACTGAAGGACAGGGAAGCCTGGATTACTGTAGTCCATGTGGCTGCAAAGAGTTGGACACAACTTAACGAATGAACAACAACCACCAGAACGTATGTTCTTATTCCAAGCCATTCTCTGTCTTCCTGGCATTTTATGTGCTCTGCCCATCTTCCCTAGCAAATGTGACATGCTAACTTTTCAATGTTGTTTCTCAATGCTTTGCCTGTTTTCTTCGTGGCATCTATTCCAACTTGTAATTACTTTTATTCTCTTGTGATTTTTTAAAATGACTCACTCTATATATACCCTGATCCCTGGGTCAGGAAGATCCCCTGGAGAAGGAAATGGCAATCCACCCCAGTACTATTGCCTGGAAAATCCCATGGACAGAGGAGCCTGGTAGGCTACAGTCCATGGGGTTGGAAAGAGTTGGACATGACTGAGTGAATTTCCTTTCCTTTACTTTTTCTATATATACACTGGCTTCCCAGGTGGCCCTGGTGGTAAAGAATCCACCTGCCAATGGAGGAGACATAAGAAATGTGAGTTTGATCCATGGGTCGGGAAGATCCTCTGGAGAAGGGCATGGCAACCCACTCTAGTATTCTTGCCTGGAAAACCCCATGGACAGAGGAGCCTGGTGGGCTATAGTCCATGGGGTTGCAAAGAGTTGGGCATGACTGAAGTGACTTAGCATGCACTCTATATACAGAGTCTCTGCCTCTAGTTCACCACTGAACTCCAAGTCTTGGCACAGTATTTAATATATAGTAAGCATTCAGTGACTGTGGTAAGTGACTTTCCATTCTAAAAAGACAATGGGGAGGGGTGGCAGAAAAGCTCTGTTTCTAGCACAAAATTTTCTAATCCAAGACTGCTCATGGCATAATTTGAATGCCTTTAAACAAAGCGCCTGTTCTACCATAAGATGTATCTGCACCATAGATTTGCCCACTTTCACCACTACTGTTCAACATAGTTCTGGAAGTTTTGGCCACAGCAATCAGAGCAGAAAAAGAAATAAAAGGAATCCAAATTGGAAAAGAAGTAAAACTCTCACTGTTTGCAGATGACATGATCCTCTACATAGAAAACCCTAAAGACTCCATCAGAAAATTACTAGAGCTAATCAATGAATATAGTAAAGTTGCAGGATATAAAATCAACACACAGAAATCACTTGCATTCCTATACACTAATAATGAGAAAGTAGAAAAAGAAATTAAGGAAACATTTCCATTCACCATTGCAATGAAAAGAATAAAATACTTAGGAATATATCTTCCTAAAGAAACTAAAGACCTATAGATAGAAAACTATAAAACACTGGTGAAAGAAATCCAAGAGGACACTAATAGATGGAGAAACATACCATGTTCATGGATTGGAAAAATCAATATAATGAAAATGAATATACAACCCAAAGCAATCTATAGAGTCAATGCAATCCTTATCAAGCTACCAGCGGTATTTTTCACAGAGCTAGAAAACATAATTTCACAATTTGTATAGAAATACAAAAAAAACTCAAATAGTCAAAGCAATCTTGAGAAAGAAGAATGGAACTGGAGGAATCAACCTGCCTGATGTAAGGCTCTACTACAAAGCCACAGTCATCAAGAGACTATGGAACTGGCACAAAGACAGAAATATAGGTTAATGGAACAAAATAGAAAGCCCAGAGATAAATTGACATACCTATGGACACCTTATCTTCGACAAAGGAGGCAAGAATATACAATGGATTAAAGACAGTCTCTTTAACAAATGATGCTGGGAAAACTGGAAAACCACTTGTAAAACAATCAAACTAGAATGCTTTCTAACACCATACACAAAAATAAACTCAAAATGCATTAAAGATCTAAACATTAGACCAGAAACTATAAATCTCCTAGAGGAGAACATAGGCAAAACACTCTGTGACATAAGTCACAGCAGGATCCTATATGACCCACCCCCCAGAATATTGGAAATAAAAGCAAAAATAAACAAATGGGACCTAATTAAACTTAAAAGCTTCTGCACAACAAAGGAATCTATAAGCAAGGTGAAAAGACAGCCTTCGGAATGGGAGAGTTCAGTTCAGTTCAGTTCAGTTGCTCAGTCGTGTCCAACTCTTCGTGACCCCATGAATCGCACCACGCCAGGCCCCCATGTCCATCACCAACTCCCGGAGTTCACTCAGACTCACGTCAATCGAGTCACTGTTGCCATCCAGCCATGTCATCCTCTGTCATCCCCGTCTCCTCCTGCCCCCAATTCCTCCCAGCATCAGAGTCTTTTCCAATGAGCCAATTCTTTGCATGAGGTGGCCAAAGTACTTGAGTTTCAGCTTTAGCATCATTCCTTCCAAAGAAATCCCAGGGCTGATCTCCTTTAGAATGGACTGGTTGGATCTCCTTCCAGTCCAAGGGACTCTAAAGAGTCTTCTCCAACACCACAGTTCGAAAGCATCAATTCTTCGGCGCTCAGCCTTCTTCACAGTCCAACTCTCACATCCAAACATGATCACAGGAAAAACCATAGCAGAGCCAAAGTAATGTCTCTGTTTTTGAATATGCTATCTAGGTTGGTCATAACTTTTCTTCCAAGAAGAAAGCGTCTTTTAATTTCATGGCTGCAGTCACCATCTGCAGTGATTTTGGAGCCCCCCAAAATAAAGTCTGACACTGTTTCCACTGTTTCCCCATCTATTTCCCATGACGTGATGGGACCAGATGCCATGATTTTCATTTTCTGAATGTTGAGCTTTAGGCCAAATTTTTCACTCTCCACTTTCACTTCGTCAAGAAGCTTTTTAGTTCCTCTTCACTTTCTGCAATAAGGGCGGTGTCATCTGCATATCTGAGCTTATTGATATTTCTCCTGGCAATCTTTATTCCAGCTTGTGTTTATTCCAGTCCAGCGTTTCTCAGATGTACTCTGCATAGAAGTTAAATAAACAGGGTGACAATATACAGCCTTGACGTACTCCTTTTCCTATTTGGAACCAATCTGTTGTTCTATGTCCAGTTCTAACTGTTGCTTCCTGACCTGCATACAGATTTCTCAAGAGGCAGGTCAGGTGGTCTGGTATTCCCATCTCTTTCAGAATTTTCCACAGTTGATGGTGAACCACACAGTCAAAGGCTTTGGCATAGTCAATAAAGCAGAAAGAGATATTTTCCTGGAACTTTCTTGCTTTTTCCATGATCCAGCAGATGTTGGCAATTTGATCTCTGGTTCCTCTGCCTTTTCTAAAACCAGCTTGAACATCAGGAAGTTCATGGTTCTCATATTGCTGAAGCCTGGCTTGGAGAATTTTGAGCATTACTTTACTAGCAAGTGAGATGAGTGCAATTGTGAGGTAGTTTGAGCATTCTTTGGCATTGTCTTTCTTTGGGATTGGAATGAAAACTGACCTTTTCCAGTCCTGTGGCCGCTGCTGAGTTTTCCAAATTTGCTGGCATATTGAATGCAGCACTTTCACAGCATCCTCTTTCAGGATTTGAAACAGCTCAACTGGAATTCCATCACCTCCACTAGCTTTGTTCGTAGCGATGCTTGCAAGGCCCACCTGACTTTACATTCCAGGATGTCTGGCTCTGGATTAGTGATCACACTGTCATGATTATCTGGGTCGTGAAGATCTTTTTTGTACAGTTCTTCTGTGTATTCTTGCCACCTTTTCTTAATATCTTCTGCTTCTGTTAGGTCCAGAACATATCTGTCCTCTATTGAGCCCATCTTTGTATGAAATATTCCCTTGGTATCTCTAATTTTCTTGAAGAGATCTCCAGTCTTTCCCATTCTGTTGTTTTCCTCTATTTCTTTGCACTGATCGCTGAAGAAGGCTTTCTTATCTCTTCTTGCTATTCTCTGGGACTCTGCATTCAGATGCTTATATCTCTCCTTTTTTCCTTTGCTTTTCACTTCTATTCTTTTCACAGCTATTTGTAAGGCCTCCCCAGACAGCCATTTTGCTTTGTTGCATTTCTTTTCCAAGGGGATGGTCTTGATCCCTGTCTCCTGTACAATGTCACTAACCTCATTCCCTAGTTCATCAGGCACTCTATCTATCAGATCTAGGCCCTTAAATCTATTTCTCACTCCTACTGTGTAATCATAAGGGATTTGATTTAGGTCATACCTGAATGGTCTAGCGGTTTTCCCTATTTTCTTCAATTTGAGGCTGAATTTGGTAATAAGGAATTCATGATCTGAGCCACAGTCAGCTCCTGGTCTCGTTTTTGTTGACTGTATAGAGCTTCTCCATCTTTGGCTGGAAAGAATATAATCAGTCTGATTTCGGTGTTGACCATCTGTTGATGTCCATGTGTAGAGTCTTCTCTTGTGTTTTTGGAAGAGGGTGTTTGCTATGACCAGTGCATTTTCTTGGCAAAACTCTATTAGTCTTTGCCCTGCTTCATTCTGCATTCCAAGGCCAAATTTGCCTGTTACTCCAGGTGTTTCTTGACTTCCTACTTTTGCATTCCATTCCCCTATAATGAAAAGAACATCTTTTTTGGGTGTTAGTTCTAAAAGGTCTTATAGGTCTTCATAGAACCATTCAACTTCAGCTTCTTCAGCATTACTGGTTGGGACATAGACTTGGATAACTGTGATATTGAATGGTTTGCCTTGGAGATGAACAGAGATTATTCTGTCCTTTTTGAGACTGCATCCAAGTACTGCATTTCTGACTATTTTGTTGACCATGATGGCTACTCCATTTCTTCTGAGCGATTCCTGCCCACAGTAGTAGATATAATAGTCATCTGAGTTAAATTCACCCATTCCAGTCCATTTTAGTTTGCTGATTCCTAGAATGTCAACATTCACTCTTGCCATCTGTTGTTTGACCACTTCCAATTTGCCTTGATTCATGGACCTGACATTCCAGGTTCCTATGCAATATTGTTCTTTACAGCATCGGACCTTGCTTCTATCACCAGTCACATCCATAGCTGGGTATTGTTTTTGCTTTGGCTCCATCCCTTCATTCTTTCTGGAGGTATTTCCCTACTGATCTCCAGTAGCATATTGGGCACCTAATGACCTGGGGAGTTCCTCTTTTGGTATCCTATCATATTGCCTTTTCATACTGTTCATGGGCTTCTCAAGGCAAGAATACTGAAGTGGCTTGCCATTCCCATCTCCAGTGGACCACATTCTGTCAGACCTCTCCACCATGACCCACCCGTCTTGGGTTACCCTGCCAGCATTGCTTGGTTTCATTGAGTTAGACAAGACTGTGGTCCTAGTGCAATTAGATTGACTAGTTTTCTGTGAGTATGGTTTCAGTGTGTCTGCCCTCTGATGCCCTCTTGCGACACCTACCATCTTACTTGGTTTTCTCTTACCTTGTATGTGGGGTATCTCTTCACGGCTGCTCCAGCAAAGCACAGTCACCGCTCCTTACCTTGGATGAGGGGTATCTCCTTACCGTCGCCCTTCCTGACCTTCAACTTGGGATAGCTCCTCTAGGCCCTCCTATTCCCGCACAGCCACCACTTTTCGGGTGCTCCTCCCAGCCTCCGCCCCTGGGGCAAATGAAGCAACTGACAAACAACTAATCTCAAAAATATACAAGCAACTCATGCAGCTCAATTTCAGAAAAAAATTAATTACCCAATCAAAAAAATGGGCCCAAGTACTAAACAGACATTTCTCTAAAGAAGACATACAGATGGCTAACAAACATATGAAAAGATGCTCAACATCATTCATTATCAGAGAAATTCAAATCAAGACCACAATGAGGTACCATTTCACACCAGCCAGAATGGCTGCGATCCAAAAGTCTACAAGCAATAAATGGAAGAAAAATTTTTAAAGTAAAATACTTGTTTTTCATAAGATCAACACTCTCCAATCTCTAATCCTGCCCAAAATAAAAACCAGCATCACAGGTAACTGTGTGAGTCATTCTTGCTCTCCCTTGTTGTGAAATAGGAGAAGTCTCCATTCACTTGGCTAGGCAGTTTTCTGTTCCATGATAGATATTCCTTTTAAACCAGGGAAGTCAACTCTAGCTGCTATAGATATTTTATTTGGCCAACATAGTAGCCTTTTTTTTTTTTTTGGATTTTTGTATAATGTTTATTTTATTTTATTTTTTTATTTTTTATTTTACTTTACAATTCTGTATTGGTTTTGTCATACATTGACATGAATCCACCACGGGTGTACATGCGTTCCCAAATGAACTTCAAGATCTTTATATTGATCAAGCATTCCCCAATCTAACAGAGGTTTGGAAACTCCCTGCTGCCTTATACCTGACTCTGTGTAACAGTTAACTGAAATACTGGCAGCAGAGCAAGATGATGCAAGCCATATACCTGTTTGAGAAACCAATCTGGTATCATCTTTTAAATACAAAGACACCTACTCTTTGACCCAGCATACTTCCATAATTTGTGGTCATTATATAGAAAATCATGGCTTCCAGCCAGTTGACTAATTGGCCTCCTCTAGCATTCAGTAAATGTTAAGCATTATTTGAGTTTTTAATTGTTGGCCATAGGAAATGCTGTGGTACACTGCCTAGATAACTCTTCAGGACCAAGGCACTATGTCCCCAGCTTCCAGGAGCATTGGCTGTGGATGGCTCACAGCTGCAGTCCCCTCTGAGCATTGGTCTTGGTCTAAAAGAGTTGCCTCCATGAAGGTTATGTCTCTCCCCCAAGGGCAGTCAACATCCAATAACAGATTAGTACAGGACTACAAAGGCCCAGGCCTCCAGCCTCACTTGTGGACCATTGTGAAAGGCCAGCCCAGCAACAGAGCTGCTTGTCGGGTCAGATGAGAATCTGGTATAACTCCATCATGACTTGCCTTCTCCCTCTGCTCAATCGTGCCCCCCTACCCCTCCCTCCCTTGCAGGTGTTGTTTTCTACTGTGTATCCTTCCCAGTCAATCTCCCAAAATGCAAATTTCCTTCCCGGAATCTGTTTCTCAGGAACCCAATCTAACACACTAGTGATGCAGAGTAACATTTTAAAATAAAAACCTATCTTTTTAGGTGTTTTGCAAACTGCAAAAGAAATATATACTTGCATCTTCTGAAACAACAAAGATGTCTCTTGTTCCATAGAAATAAAGGTTCTATCGCCTAAAAACACAAAGCCATTTCTTACAACTATTCTCATGGGATCACAAACCTGGGAATGACCCTCCACTCTCTAAGTGAGAGAAATAAATAAATGACTCTGATGCACTAATACCATGGACTACTACGCATAATTTTGAAAACTTGACTTGGTGGGATTTTGTGAAGTTTTGCTAAGCAAGATAAAACAAAGATGGAAAGAAACATGTTACTTTATGATCCCATGTTTAAAGCAGAGAATGATAAACTAGATGCCTATGAGTGCTGTGGGTGTACAAATACACGTATGTATATCCGTGTGAACATGGAGAAAAGTAGAGGAGCTACCATGGGTTTGTGGGTGGGACCATACAGATGGAGTATGTTGTTTGAAATGTTATAAGAAGCACAATCATTTGTAATTTGAAAAACATCTGACCAAGATAAATTATAATTGAAGTTTACATTTCCATATCTCTAAATGCAAAGTTAAGCACAAAGAGTTTACAGTCATTAAGTCCTGGGAGCAGGTCCATTTGCTGGAGAGCAATTTACCGAAATTCAGCCTACCAGATGGAAAATTTGTCAAATTGTTGTTTAAGTTCTAGATGGATATTGTTTAATTTCTTTTTATTTTGTACCTGATTCCATGTGGCTCTTCTTTACAATTTTGGTTGTACAGGAGTCTGAGAATTTCCAGTTGGTTTTCAGTGAAAAGTATTCTACATACAGATGTATTTTTGATGTCTTTGTGGGAGGAGGTGAGTTACATGGCCTGCTATTCTACCATCTTGATGTTCTCCTCAAAATGTAATTTATATATTTAAAAAATGTACAGGTCTTACACGAAGCTTTATACATTTTGTCAATTATATGTGCCTACATAACCAACACCCAAGACAGGATACAGAACATTCTATTACTCCCCCAAATCCTTGGTGCTCCTTTCAGTTTGATTCTCATCTCTACAGTCAAGCAACTACTTTCTGATTTCTTGTACTTCACACAGATAGAAACTTACAATATTATCTTAGTGTTTAGATTCTCTCACTCAAAGTTAAATTTCTGAGGTTTACTATCATTATTCCAGGTATCAATTGTTAACTTTTTTTTTTTTTGAAATAGCATTCCTTTGTGTGAATTTACCAAAATGTATCAATTCTCCTGTTGAGGATCATTTTTTTGTATTATGAATAATGTTATGAATATTGTATACAAGTTTTTATGTGAATATATAAATTTCCTTTTGATAAATACTTAGGAGAAGAATTTTTGGGTCATAGGTAGATGTAGGTTAGCTTTATAAGAACTTTCCAATCTATTCTCTAAAACAGTTGCACAATTTTTTACTAAGATTGTTAAATTGAGCAAGCTCCTTTCTGGTGTTTTCAGTCTATCCAACTTTAGACATTCAAATAGATGTGAAATTGCATCTCACGCTGGTTATAAGTTCTGTTTCACTGGTGATATTCAGCATCCTTTCATGTGTTTATTTGCCATACATATATATTCTTTTGTCAAGGATTTGTTAATGTTTTTGTCCTAATACCAACTTCTAATAATTATTTTTATATCTTTTACACAACTTGTAAACTATTAAAAGAAAAAAGCATTATACCGAAATTAATCCCAAGTTAATAAGGCTTTACACAAAGCCTATACTTATAATTAAAATAGTAGTTACCTGGCATACTACCTCACCACTCACAGGGCTTTATCAGCTCTTAGCTCTTTCTTGTATTATTTTCCTCATATATCTAAATGATATGCATATACTGCTATTGTTTCTCATCAAGTGTAAACATTTTATATTTTCTGTCCTATTAGGGAAAAAATGAGGATTTTTATTTCTTCTACCATGATCACACACTGAAATTTTCCTGTCATAAACATAAATATGTCGCAATTTTATTAAATCAATATTCAGCATTTATATTACAACTATGTAAGTTGTTTATGACATACCATATTCAGTACAGTGATTACTTTTTGTTATAGTTTTCTTTTTTTAATATAAATTTTATTTATTTTAATTGAGGTTAATTACTTTACAATATTGTATTGGTTTTGCCATACATCAACATGAATCCACCACAGGTATACATTTTAGAGTTTATAACTTTCTTATTTTTTTTACTTTGCAATTTTCTATGAAATTATCCCTATCAACCCCCCTCCCTAGTTTTTAACTATACTATATAAATTCTTCAATGAGAATAAATATATCAGGTAATCACTTTTTTTTTTTTTTTTTGGACAGTACAGCATGTGAGATCTTAGTTCCTCAACCAGGGATCAAACTATACCCCTTGCATTCTAAGTGTGGGGTCTTAACCACTGGACCACCAGATATGTTCCTATCAGATGATCAATTAACTCAACTTTGTGGGGGAGGGGAGCTGTCCCTCCCCTAGAGAATGATATTCACTTGCTCCACTCTGAGCTGCTTTTTGGGAGGCCTAATACACAGTTATCAACATATGATTCTCATTCAACATCACCCATTCTCTCTCAGGTTGTCTCTGATATGTTATTCTTTTAAGCAATTTTTTGATATATTCTTCATTCTTGGTTTAATCTCTACTTTCAGAGGAATACTTTTCAGAAATTCCTGACAAAGAGGCTGTGAAAGGAAATTATTTGAGATGTGTACATTTGAAAATATATTAATTCTATCTTTATATTTGTATGAGAATTTGGCTAATATACAATTATAAGTTAGAAGTATTTAACCTTGGGAAGTATTAGGGCATGTTCAGTTGTCTTGTATATCACAGTGCTGTCACAGAAAATTCTGATGGCATTATGATTACAAGGTACAAGTACTTTAGAAAGCTATTTTTCATTATTGACTAAGGATAACCACTAAATCTAGGCAAATGCACATACTCTGACCTAGCAGTATACACCATAAAACATGTTAATGAAAATATGGATATTCATAACAGTATTTGAAACAGCCAAAGACTGCAACTTACTCAAATGCATTTTAATAGTTCAACGTATAAATTGTGCTATAATTATACAGTGGAACACTATACAGCAATAAGAATGAACAAACTATAACACAATGACACAGACAAGTCTCAAAATGTTAAGCAAAAGATTTCAGACACGAAAAGATATATGCTGCCTGATGCCATTGTAAAAACTGCAAAAGCTGGTGACTTTGATATTTTCAGTTAAAAATAAGGATAGTGTTGGCATTAGCCATGGGCAGTGATCGGGAGTGCACCATGGTTGGTGGGGCTTTTGTGAAACTGCTAATGTTCCACTTCTTGATCTGGGTGGCAGTACATGCAAGTGTTAAATTTTGAAAATCAAGTTTTACATTTATAATTTGTGCACTTTCTTATATAGAGGTTATACTTCATTCAAATTTCTCCCCAAGGTTGACAACTTTGACCAAGGTTTTTAAGTTTTATATTTTAGGTTTACAGATGAGTTTTTGAGATAGCACAGAGATTCTCTTCACTGTGGTTCCTATAAAATTTACTTCTTATATAAACATATTTTTCAAAACTAAAAGATTAATGAGGGCAAAGCACTATTAACTAAATTATAGATATTATATTTCAGTTTTTCTTCTAATATCCATTATTTAGGATGTGATTGAGGATACCACATTGCATTTGACTAATTTTTAATACATTTGATAAAAGTTTCCTATATAAAATTTCAAACACAGTTTATAAAAAACAAAGAAATTACTTCAATACCCAACACGAACAGAATTGTTAAATTTTATGATGAAAGAGGATCCAGCAATTATAAATGAAGAATGTCTCAGTTCACTTCTGTCACACAGTCGTGTCCAACTCTTTGTGACCCCATGAATCGCAGCACACCAAGCCTCCCTGTCCATCACCAAATCCCAGAGCTTACCCAAACTCATGTCCATTGAGTCAGTGATGCCATCCAACCATCTCATCCTCTGTCGTCCCCTTCTCCTCTTGCTCCCAATCCCTCCCATCATCAGGGTTTTTTTCAATGAGTCACTCTTCACATCAAGTGGCCAAAGGATTGGAGTTTCAGCCTCAGCATCAGTCTCAGGATCAGTCCATCCAATGAATACCCAGGACTGGTCTCCTTTAGGATGAACTGGTTGGATCTCCTTGCAGCCCAAGGGATTCACAAGAGTCTTCTCCAGCACCACAGTTCAAAAGTGTCAATTCTTCGGTGCTCAATTTCTTCACAGTCCAACTCTCACATCCATACATGACTGCTGGAAAAACCATAGCCCTGACTAGATGGACCTTTGTTGGCAAAGTAATGTCTTTGCTTTTGAATATGTTATCTATGTTGGTCATAACTTTCCTTCCGTCCTTTAATTTCATGGCTGCAAAAACCATCTGCAGTGTTTGGAGCCCCCCAAAATAAAGTTTGCCACTGTTTCCACTGTTTTGCTATCTATTTCTCATGAAGTGATGGGACCAGATGCCATGATCTTCGTTTTCTGAATGTTGAGCTTTAAGCCAACTTTTTTTACTCTCCTCTTTCACTTTCATCAAGAGGATTTTGAGTTCCTCTTCACTTTCTGCCATAAGGGTGGTGTCATCTGCATATCTGAGGTTATTGATATTTCTCCTGGCAATCTTGATTCCAGCTTGTGCTTCTTCCAGCCCAGCGTTTCTCATGATATACTCTGCATCTAAGTTAAATAAGCAGGGTGACAATATACAGCCTTGATGTACTCCTTTTCCTATTTGGAACCAGTCTGTTCTTCCATGTCCATTTCTAACTGTTGCTTCCTGACCTGCATATAGGTTTCTCAAGAGGCAGGTCAGGTGGTCTCATATTCCCATCTCTTTCAGAATTTTCCAGATTTTATTGTGATCCACACAATCAAAGGCTTTGGCATAGCCAATAGAGCAGAAATAGATGTTTTTCTGGAACTCTCTTTCCCTTTTGATGATCCAGCAGATGTTGGCAATTTGATCTCTGGTTCCTCTGCCTTTTCTAAAACCAGCTTGAACATCTGGAAGTTCATAGTTAACGTATTGTTGAAGCCTAGCTTGGAGAATTTTGAGCATTACTTTACTAGCGTGTGAGATGAGTGCAATTGTGCAGTAGTTTGAGCATTCTTTGGCATTGCCTTCTTTGAGATTGGAAGGAAAACTGACCTTTTCCAGTCCTGAGGCCACTGCTGAGTTTTCCAAATTTGCTGGCATATTGAGTGCAGCACTGAGTGAACTAAAATGGACTGGAATGGGTGAATTTAACTCAGATGACCATTATATCTACTACTATGGGCAGGAATCCCTCAGAAGAAATGGAATAGCCATCATGGTAAACAAAAGAGTCCAAAATGCAGTACTTGAATGCAATCTCAAAAATGACAGAATGATCTCTGTTCGTTTCCAAGGGAAACCATTCAATATCAGTGTTATCCAAGCCTATGCCCCAACCAGTAATGCTGAAGAAGGTAAAGTTGAATGGTTCTATGAAGACCTACAAGACCTTTTAGAACTAACACCCAAAGAAGATGTCCTTTTCATTATAGTGGACTGCAATGCAAAAGTAGGAAGTCAAGAAACACCTAGAGTAACAGGCAAATTTGGCCTTGGAATATGGAATGAGGCAGGGCAAAGGCTAATAGAATTTTACCAAGAGAACGCACTGGTCATAGCAAACACCCTCTTCCAACAACACAAGAGAAGACTCTACACATGGACATCACCAGATGGTCAACACCGAAATCAGATTAATTATATTCTTTGCAGCCAAAGATGGAAAAGCTTTATACAGTCTGCAAAAACAAGACTGGGAGCTGACTATGGCTCAGATCATGAAGTCCTTATTGCCAAATTCAGACTTAAATTGAGAAAATAGGGAAAACCTTTATACCATTCAGGTATGACCCAAATTAAATCCCTTATGATTACACAGTGGAACTGAGAAATAGATTTTAGGAACTAGATCTGATAGACAGAGTACCTGATGAACTATGGAATGAGGTTCATGACATTGTACAGGAGACAGGGATCAAGATCATCCCCATGGAAAATAAAACCAAAAAAAGCAAAATGGCTGTCTGAGGAGGCCTTACAAATAGCTATGAAAAGAAGAGAAGCCAAAATCAAAGGAGAAAAGGAAAGATATTCTCATTTGAATCCAGAGTTCCAAAGAATAGCAAGGAGATATAAGAAAGCCTTCCTCAGTGATCAATGCAAAGAAATAGAGGAAAACAACAGAATGGGAAACACTAGAGATCTCTTCAAGAAAATTAGAGATATCAAGGGAACATTTCATGCAAAGATGGGCTCGATAAAGGACAGAAATGGTATGGACTAAAGATATTAAGATAGAGGTGGCAAGAATACACAGAAGAACTGTACAAATAAAGACCTTCACGACCCAGATAATCACGATGGTGTGAACACTCACCTAGCGCCAGACATCTTGGAATGTGAAGTCAAGTGGGCCTTAGAAAGCATCACTATGGGGGTGGTCCTAAGATGGCAGAGGAATAGGACGGGAAGACCATTTTCTTCCTCACAAATTCCTCAAAAGAACATTTCAACGCTGAGCAAATTCCACAAAACAACCTCTGAATGCAGGCAGAGGACATCAGGCAACCAGAAAAGCAGATCATTGTCTTCAAAAACAGGTAGGAAAAAATATAAAAGACGAGAAAAGTGACAAAGGAGGTGGGGAGGGAGCTACGTCCCGGGAAGGGAAGCCCGTCCCAGGAAGGGAATTCTAAGAAGAGAGGTTTCCAAACACCAGGAAACACTCTCCCTGCTGAGTCTGTGGCAAGCCTTGGAAACACAGAGGGCAACATAACAGGAAGGAAAAATAAATAATTAAAACCAACAGATTACAAGCCCAACAGTAACTCCCCCAGCAGAAAAGCAGCACAGACGCCTGCATCCGCCACTAGCAAGTGGAGGCAGGGCAGGGAAGCGCAAGAGGTGTGGGCTGCAGTGCTTTGTAAGAAGCCCCACGCATAACCAAAGCGATCTAACTTGGGCTAGCAAGCCAGACTGGGGGATAGCTACCACGCAAAAAGTTCGAACATAAGACACAGCCAGGACCGCTCACAGAACAAAGGACAGAATGGAAATAGCCGGCTGCAGACCATCCCCTGCCGGGGATAGGCAGCCAGAGCCGTAAGAGCTGGAAAGGGGCAATTGCAACCCCAGAGAGACTTTACCTACCAAACTGCAGGCAGGCTTCTTTGCTAAGACTTCTGGGGGTGCTGGACAGTCACCATCCGCCTCACAAGGAGCGCCAGCAGTACACCCAGAAAACTGAGCAGCAGAGACAGAAAAGGTGACAAGTCGCAGCTATCGCGCTCGCCAAACTCCTTAGCTACTTGGACCCGGGAAGGGCACAAAACGCAGTCCCAACCGAATCTGTGCCTCTGAGGGCTACCTGAGCGCCAAACCTGAGTGGCTTAGACCAGGGAGCTGCACGCAGCCTAGGGCCGGCCTCAGACGGTTCCCGGCTGAGCACCATAGAGACGGAGCGGTTTGTGTGCCGTGAGAAAGGACAGGTCCAGCGGGGCTGAGACACTGTGTGCCCATGACAGTGCTATTTGTTTGCAGCATCCCCACCTCCCCACAGTGCGACTGAACTAGTGAGCCTAAA
Source organism: Oryx dammah (assembly GCF_014754425.2). Taxonomy (NCBI): domain Eukaryota; kingdom Metazoa; phylum Chordata; class Mammalia; order Artiodactyla; family Bovidae; genus Oryx; species Oryx dammah. The sequence goes on from NW_024070207.1 coordinate 50,309,539, forward strand.
AAAAAAAAAGGAGGGGGTCCACCACCGCCCCCATGTCAGGACGGAATTCAGACACTGAAGAGACCAGCAAACAGAAGTTAAACAGAGGGAAACGCCTTGGAAGTGACCCCATACGGCCCACAACATCAGAGAAGGGCCAGATACATCATTACTATTTTTACAATCACTCCTTTTTTCTTTTCTTTTTTCTTTTTTTTTTCTAATTTTTTTTAATTGTTAAGTCTTCTACTTCTCCTCTAATTTTTATTTCTATAACCTACTATTACTTTTCAAAAAAAAAAAGACTCTACATTTTTAAGGCAAACACCATATATAGACTTTGTGTGGTTGTTGGTGGTGTTTTTTTTTTAATATTTCTTGTGTTTTTTTTTTGTTTTTTTTTTTCTTCTTTTTTCTTCTTTTTTCCATCTGCTTTTCTCTTTAATATTGTATTTTTGAAACTCCAACCTATACTCTAGATT
>NW_024070207.1:50354999-50427493 GCF_014754425.2 Oryx dammah
CCTTTTGTACTTGCTTTAGGTATCAGTTCAGTTCAGTTCAGTCACTCTGTCGTGTCCGACTCTTTGAGACCCCATGAATCACAGCACACCAGGCCTCCTTGTCCATCACCAACTCCCGGAGTTCACTCAGACTCATGGCTATCGAGTCAGTGGTGACATCCAGCCATCTCATCCTTTGTCGTCCCCTTCTCCTCTTGCCCCGAATCCCTCCCAGCATCAGAGACTTTTCCAATGAGTCAACTCTTCACATGAGGTGGCCAAAGTACTGGAGTTTCAGCTTTAGCATCATTCTTTCCAAAGAAATCCCAGGGCTGATCTCCTTCAGAATGGACTGGATGGATCTCCTTGCAGTCCAAGGGACTCTCAAGAGTCTTCCTCAACACCACAGTTCAAATGCATCAATTCTTCGGCCATCAGCTTTCTTCAAAGTCCAACTCTCACATCCATAAATGACCACTGGAAAAACCATAGCCTAGACTAGACGGACCTGTGTTGGGAAAGTAATGTCTCTGTTTTTGAATATGCTATCTAGGTTGGTCATAACTTTTCTTCCAAAGAGTAAGCGTCTTTTAATTTCATGGCTGCAGTCACCATCTGCAGTGCTTTAGGTGTAGAGTTAGGTAATTATTTGATTTTTTCTTGTTTCTTGAGGTAACTATGTATTGCTATGAACTGCTTTTACAGTGTCCCACTGGTTTTGGGTTGTTGTGTTTTCATTTTCATTCATTTCCATGCATATTTTTATTTCTTTTTTGATTTCTTCTGTGATTTGTTGGATATTCAGCAGCATGTTGTTTAGACTCTATATGTTGGAATTTTTAATAGTTTTTCTCCTGTAATTGAGATCTAATATTACTGCATTGCGTTCAGAAAAGGTGCTTGGAATGATTTCAATTTTTTTGAATTTACAAGGCAAGATTTATGGCCCAGGATGTGATCTATCCTGGAGAAGGTTCCTTGTGCACTTGAAAAGAATGTGAAATTCATTGTTTTGGGACGAAATGTCCTATAGATATCAGTTAGGTCTAACTGGTCTATTGTATCATTTAAAGTTTGTATTTCCTTGTTAATTTTCTTAGTTAATCTATCCATAGGTGTGAGTGGGGTGGTAAAGTCTCCCACTATTTTTGTGTTATTATTAATTCCCCTTTCATACTTGTAGCATTTTTCTTACATATTATGGGTGCATATATATTTATAATTGTTATATCTTCTTCTTGGATTGATCCTTTGATTATTATGTAGTGTCCTTCTTTGTCTCTTTTCACAGCCTTTGTTTTAAAGTCTATTTTATCTGATATAAATATTGCTACTCTTGCTCTCTTTTGGTATTTATTTGTGTGGAATATCTTTTTCCAGCCCTTCATTTTCAGTCTGTATGTGTCCCTTGTTTTGAGGTGGGTCTCTTGTAGACAACATATATAGGGGTCTTGTTTTTGTATCCATTCAGCCAGTCTTTTTCTTTTGGGTGGGGCATTCAACCCATTTACATTTAAGGTAATTATTGATCAGTATGATCCTGTCGCCATTTACTTTATTGTTTTGGGTCGAGTTTATACACCCTTTCTGTGTTTCCTGTGTAGAGAAGATCCTTTAACATTTGAGAGCTGCTTTCTCCTAAGTCACTTCAGTCATGTCCAACTCTGTGCGATCCCATAGACAGTACCCCACCAGGCTCCCCTGTCCCTGGGTTTCTCCAGGCAAGAACACTGGAGTGGGTTGCCATTTCCTTCTCCAATGCATGAAAGTAAAAAGTGAAAGTGAAGTCACTCAGTCATGTCCGACCCTCAGCAACCCCATGGACTGCAGCCTTCCAGCTCCTCCATCCATGGGATTCTCCAGACACAAGTACAGGAGTGGGGTGCCACTGCCTTCTCTGGAGAGCTGCTTTGGTTGTGCTTAATTCTCCCAGCTTTTGCTCCACCTTTCTAAACTTTTTATTTCTCCTTCATATTTGAATGAGATCCTTGCTGAGTACAGTAATCTGGGCTGTAGGTTATTTTCTTTCATCACTCTAAGTATGTGCTGCTATTCCTTCCTGGCCTGAAGAGTTTCTTTTTCTTTTCTTTTTTTTTTTTTTTTTGTGGCTGTGTTCCAATAAAACTTTATTTACAAAAACAGATGACCAGTTGGGTTTGGCCCATGGGCTGCAAATTGCTGGCCCTGTTTCAGACAATGTGGGGGAGGGCCAAGGACATTTGAGAGTTTTCTTTCTTTCTTTTTTTTTACTTTATTTTGCTTTATAATATTGTATTGGTTTTGCCATACATTGACATGAATCAGCCACGTGTGTACATGAGTTCCCAATCCTGAACCCCCCTCCCACCTCCCACCCCATATCATCTCTCTGGATCATCCCCATGCACCAGCCCCAAGCATCCTGTATCCTGTATCAAACATACACTGGTGATTCGTTTCTTACATGATAATACACATGTTTCATTGCCATTCTTCCTAATCATCCCACCCTCTCCCTCTCCCACAGAGTGCAAAAGTCTGTTCTAAACATCTGTATCTCTTTTGCTATCTCACATACAGGGTTATCATTACCACCTTTCTAAACTCCATATATATGTGTTAGTATACTGTATTCGTGTTTTTCTTTCTGGTTTACTTCACTCTGTATAATAGGCTCCAGTTTCATCCACCTCATTAGAACTGATTCAAATGTATTCTTTTTAATGGCTGAGTAATATTCCATTGTGTATATGTGCCACAGCTTTTTTATCCATTCATCTGCTGATGGACATCTAGGTTGTTTCCATGTCCTGGCTATTATAAACAGTGCTGCGATGTACATTGGTGTACACATGTCTCTTTCACTTCTGGTTTCCTCAGTGCGTATGCCCAGCAGTGGAATTACTGTGTCATAAGGCAGATCTATTTGCAATTTTTTAAGGAATCTCCACACTGTTCTCCATAGTGGCCGTACTAGTTTGCATTCCCACCAACAATGTAAGAAAGTTCCCTTTTCTCAACATCCTCTCCAGCATTTATTGCTCGTAGACTTTTGGATCGCTGCCATTCTGACTGGTGAGAAATGGTACCTCATTGTGGTTTTGATTTGGATTTCTCTGATAATGAGTGATGTTGAGCATCTTTTCATGTGTTTGTTAGCCATCCGTATGTCTTCTTTGGAGAAATGTCTATTTAGTTCTTTGGTTTCTATTGAAAGATCAGCTGTTATCTTTATGGGAATCCCCTTGTGTGTTATTTGTTGTTTTCCCCTTGCTGCTTTCAATATTTGTTCTTTGTGTTTGGTCTTTGTTAATTTGATTAATATGTATCTTGGGGGCATTTTGCCTTGGGTTTATCCTGTTTGGGACTCTTTGGGTTTCTTGGACTTGGGTGATTATTTCCTTCCCCATTTTAGGGAAGATTTCAACTATTATCTCCTCAAGTATTTCTCATAGTCTTGCTTTTTGTCTTCTTCTTCTGGGACTTCTATGATTCGAATGTTGGGGCGTTTAACATTGTCCGAGAAGTCTCTGAGGTTGTCCTCATTTCTTTTAATTAATTTTTCTTTTTTTCTCTCTGATTCATTTATTTCTACCATTCTATTTTCTACCTCACTTATTCTATCTTCTGCCTCTGTTATTCTACTGTTGCTTCCCTCCAGAGTGTTTTGATCTCATTTATTGCATTATTCATTATATATTCACTCTTTTTTATTTCTTCTAGGTCATTATTAAACCTTTTGCTCCTTTTCAATCCTTGTCTCCAGGGTATTTATCTGTAACTCCATTTTATTTTCAGGATTTTGGATCATTTTCACTGTCATTATTCTGAATTCTTTTTCAGGTGGATTCCGTATCTCTTTCTCTTTGGTTTGGTTTGGTGGGCATTCACCCTGTTCCTTTATCTGCTGGGTATTTCTCTGACTTTTCATGTTGTTTATATTGCTGTTTTGGGGGTGGCCTTTCCATACTCTGGCAGTTTGTAGGTCCCCTTTATTGGGGAGGTTCCTCACTGTGGGTGGGGTTGGACCAGTGGTTTTTCAATGTTTCCTGGTTAGGAAAGCTTGTGTCAGTGTTATGGTGGGTGGAGCTAGATTTCTTCTCTCTGGGGTGCAATGAAGTGTCCAGTCGTGAGTTTTGAAATGTCACTGGGTTTGGTGTGACTTTGGGCAGCCTGTATATTGAAACTCAGGGCTATGTTCCTGTGTTGCTGGAGAATTTGTGTGGTATGTCTTGCTCTGGAACTTGTTGACCCTTGGAGGGCTCTTGGTTTCAGTGTAGGTATTGAGGCGTTTGATGAGATCCTATCAATTAATGTTCCCTGGCATCAGGAGTTCTCTGGTTTTCTCAGGATTTGGACTTAAGCCTCCTGCCTCTTGTTTTCAGTCTTATTCTTACAGTAACCTCAAGACTTCTCCATCTATACAACACTGATAATAAAATATCTAGGTTAATGATGAAAAGTTTCTCCACAGTGAGGGATACTCAGAGAGGTTCAAAGAGTTACATGGAGAAGAGAAGAAGGAGGAGTGAGATAGAGGTGGCCAGGAGGAGAAGAAGAGAAATCAAAAGAGGAGAGAGCAAGCTAGCCATTAATCTCTTCCCTATGTGTTCTCCACAGTCTGGATCCCTCAGAGATGTTCATGGTGTTACACAGAGAAGAGAAGAGGAAGGAACAAAACAGAGGTGACCAGGAGGATAAAACAGGGAATCAAAATAAGAGAGCCCAGAACACACAAAGAGATACACTGAGTTGGGTAGAGAAGAGAAGAGAGAGGGAATTGATAAAGGTGACCTGGTGGAGAAAAAGCAGAGTCCAAAAGGGGAGAAAGCAGTCAAGTCAGTAATCTCACTCCCAAATAAAAACAATTACTGAAGATTGTGTTCTTAGAGGTACAAAATTGATAACAATACCAGAAAGCAAAGATTAAAAATCTAGAGTAGAGTTTGGATTCTCAAAAATATAATATTAAAGAAAAAAATTAAATTAAATTATATATATATATATATATATATATATATGAAGTTTGCTTTTAAAAATAGGGTCTTTTATTTTTGGAAAGTAATAGTAGGTTATAAAAATCAAAATTAAAGGAGTAATAGAGGACTAAAATTTTTTAAAATTTTTAACTTAAAAAATGATAATAGTAAAAAGATCTTGGACTTTCTCTGGTGCTGTTGTGGACAAAGTGGGGTCAGTTCATTTTCAGATATTTCCTTGGTCTGGTTTATGCTTCTCAAGATCTATAGGCCCCTTCCTATGTAGTTGGCGCTAACTACAGGGTTTTCATTTATTGCACCTGTCACATCCAAGGCGGTTCCCTCTGTTTATTTTAGCTTCTTCGGTTTGCTGATCTCTTCAGTGTCCAATTTCTGCCGTGACACAAGGAGGTGGTGGTGGTCACTTTTTTAGGCTCACTTGTTCAGTCGTGCTGTGGGGAGGGAGGAACACTGCAAACAAATATCACTGGTGTGTGTGGGGAGTGCTTGCAGTGTTTCAGCCACATTGGATTTGCCCCGGCTCATGGCTTGTGTGCTTTCCCAGTCTACACTCTTCAGGTTCTAGGTCACACTGCTGGAAACTGTCTGAGGTGAGCCCTGAGTTGTTTGCACTTCCCAGGTCTAAGCCTCTCATGTTCAGGTTCTCGGGTACTCCATAGAGGCACAGACTCAGTTGAGCCTACGTTTTGTGCCCTTCCCAGGTCCGAGCAGCTCAGGTGACCAGGTGCTTGGTGATTGCGGTCGCCCACAGGAGGGGGATGCTTCTTATCACCTCCCCCATCCCTGCCACTCGGTTTTCTGAGTGTACAACTGGCGTGCCTTCTCCTGGCAAATATCAACCATCCAAAATCCCAAGAAGTCTTGGTTAGCAATGAAGCCTGCTTGCAGTTTGGTAGAGGATGACTCTCTGGGGCCATGATTGCCCCCTTCCAGCTCTGGCTGCCCTCACCTGCCTGTCTTCCGCAGGGATTGGCCGGTCCGCAGCCGGCTATCTCTGCTCAGTCCTTTGTTCTGTGAATGGGCCTGGTGGTGTCTTAGGTTAGGGCTTTTCATGGGATAGCTATCCCACAGTCTGGGTTGCTATCTCAAGTTAGTTTCCTCAGATTTCCCTTGGGGTATTCATGCCCAGTCCTTACCCTAAGCAGTGCAGCTCGTGCCTCCTTGTCCGGCCCCCTCTTGCTAGTGGAGGATGCAACCGTCTGCACTGCTTTTCTACTTGCAGTTGCCATTAGGCACATAATCTGTGGGTTTTAATTATTTATTTGTTTTTCCTCTTGGTTATGTTGCCCTCTGAGGTTCCAAGGCTTGCCACAGACAGACTCGCCAATTAGAGTGTTTCCTGTTGTTTGGAAATGTCTTTCTTTTTTAAGACTCCCTTCCCAAGATGGATCTCCATCCCTACCTCTTTTGTCTCTGCTTTTATCTTTTATATTTTGTCCTACCCCCTTTGGAAGACAATGGGATGCCTTTCTGGGTGCCTGATGTCTTCTGCTAGCATTCAGAACTTGTTTTGTGGAATTTGCTCAGTGCTCAAATATTCTTTCGATGACCTTCTGGGGGAGACAATGGTCTCCCCGTCCTATTCCTCCACCATCTTAGGATCACCCATCTGTGCTTTTTAATATGCTATCTAGGTTAGTCATAACTTTTCTCCCAAGGAGTAAGCATCTTTTAATTTCATGGCTGCAGTCACCATCTGCAGTGATTTTGGAGCCCCAAAAAATAAAGTCAACCACTGTTTCCCGATCTATTTCCCATGAAGTTATGGGACTGGATGCCATGATCTTCATTTTCTGAATGTTGAGCTTTAAGCCAACTTTTTCACTCTCCTCTTTCACTTTCATCAAGAGGCTCTTTAGTGCTTCACTTTCTGCCATAAGGGTGGTATCATCTGCATATCTGAGGTTATTGATATTTCTCCTGGCAATCCTTGATTCCAGCTTGTGCTTCCTCCAGCCCAGGATTTCTCATGATGTACTCTGCATAGAAGTTAAATAGGCAGGGTGACAATATACAGCCTTGACATACTCCTTTTCCTATTTGGTACCAGTCTGTTGTTCCATGTCCAATTCTAACTGTTGCTTCCTGACCTGCATACAGATTTCTCAAGAAGCAGGTCAGGTGGTCTGGTATTCCCATCTCTTTCAGAATTTTCCACAGTTTATTGTGATCCACACAGTCAAAGGCTTTGGCATAGTCAATAAAAAGTAGTAGATATTTTTCTGGAAATCTCTTGCTTTTTTGATGATCCAGCAGATGTTGGCAATTTGATCTCTGGTTCCTCTGCCTTTTCTAAAACCAACTTGAACATCTGGAAGTTCACAGTTCACATATTGCTGAAGCCTGGCTTGGAGAATTTTGAGCATTACTTTACTAGCATGTGAGATGAGTGCAATTGTGCAGTAGTTTGAGCATTCTTTGGCATTGCCTTTCTTTGGGTTTGGAATGAAAACTGACCTTTTCCAGTCCTGTGGCCACTGCTGAGTTTTCCAAATTTGCTGACATATTGAGTGCAGCACTTTCACAGCATCATCTTTTAAGATTTGAAATAGCTCAACTGGAATTCCCTCACCTACACTAGCTTTGTTTGTAGTGATACTTCCTAAGGCCCACTTGATTTCACATTCCAGGATGTCTGGCTCTAGGTAATTGTGAGTGATCACACCATCATGATTATCTTGGTCATGAAGATCTTTTTTGTACAGTTCTTCTGTGTATTCTTGCCACTTCTTCTTAATATCATCTGCTTCTGTTAGGTCCATACCATTTCTGTCCTTTAATGAGCCCATCATGGCATGAAATATTTCCTTGGTATCTCTCATTTTCTTGAAGAGATCTCTGGCATTTCCCATTCTATTTTTCCTCTATTTCTTTGCATTGATCACTGAGGAAGGCTTTCTTATTTCGCCTAGCTGTTCTTTGGAACTCTGTATTCAAATGGGTATATCTTTCCTTTTCTCCTTTGCTTTTTGCTTCTCTTTTTTTTCACAGCTATTTGTAAGGCCTCGTCAGATAGCCATTTTGCTTTTTTGCATCTTTTTCTTGGTATTTTCAGAGGGATTAGATATGTATATTCAACCTCCCATCTTATTATTTTATACCACTGGAATAAGCATGAGGAATTTATATATCTAGGAAACCTGAAGTATTCTTCATGGCAGGGATTCAAATATATAAACTGCATTAATTTGGAAATGAGCTACATTTGAATTCTTCAAGGAATTAAATAAAAATATATACACAATGAAAGAAAATAAAATTTTTATTGTTTCCAGTTTGTCATTTAGCCTTTAATGTAATTGTGAAGGCTAAACACATTTTTTATGGAGACTCTATTTCTCCAATGTCAAGTAAAGAGGCTGCTGCTGCTACTGCTGCTAAGTCAGTTCGGTCATGTCCGACTCTGTGTGACCCCATAAACGGCAGCCCACCAGGCTCCTCTGCCCATGGGATTTGCCCATAGGCAAGAACACTGGAGTGGGTTGCCATTTCCTTCTCCAGTGCATGAAAGTGAAAAGTGAAAGTGAAGTTGCTCAGTCGTGTCCAACTCTTTGTGACCCCATGAACTGCAGCCCACCAGGCTCCTCTGCCCATGGGACTTTCCAGGCTAGCTTCCTATTTATTAGTTTGGCAAAATGATTTTAAAACTTTTAGTCCTTCTTGTGGCAATAGGCTTGTCACTTCAAACAATTCTAAGTGAGGTAGGTGTGATGATTACTTGGTAATAATGTCATATTATGCCATAAATTGAGGTTATTACCATGGTTTGCAACTAAGAGAAGAACAAAGTTTTTCTGGCTGTACTGTGTGACTTAACAGGACAAGGGACACAAATGTACAATACCGAAAGGAAATTGTGTTCTGTTGGGATGAAATGAGATGAAAAATACGAACTGTAAAGGAATAATGACTAAGTTTTTCCACCAATGTGTTTGTTTTCTCCAAGAACATACTGCTCTTGGACTGTTGTTGGAATTTAGTTGGCAAAATATTTCAACCTGTCATGTGTTAAATGTAATTCATTCAAAGCATAACATCAGAAAGACATGGCATTACTTTTCAGAATGGGTAGTCCATCCCTAAAGTCCACAAAAGGCATGTGCCCACTGTGTGAGGAGCAGTCCTTTAGAAGGAATAGCAATGATAAGAACAGGTGCTAAAATTACAGTTCCTAATCTAAAAGAACTTAAAATATAAGTCAGATCCTAAAGATACAGCTGATATCCATATATGTATATCATTTCAGTGTGACAGAAAAGATGAAGAATAGGAAGATTGAAGTCAGAGAAGGATGCTGGACTGATTTTTAAATGACAGCTCTAAATTGGCCTTATTTTTTGCAGCTTTATTCATTCATTTACCAGTGTTGTTCATACTGGATTCTCTGCTTGGTGCCTGGAATATAGACCTGAAAATAATAATAATTACTACTGTCTACTGAATGCTTATTATGGAACAGTACTTATGGTAAGCAGGCTATTAACATGCCCTTTCTTATTTATTCCTCACAAGGACTTTGAATGACAGTTATTATTATTCCTAATGACTTTTAAAATATTTATCAGTTAAAGGGTCTCCATAAGAAACAACCTCTTCAGATTAGGATCATTTGTGGAGGAGGGCAGGATTTTATAAAGGAATTAATTATAAAGGTGTGGGTAGGGTACAGAGGAAACTCAAAGGATACTGCAGGAACCTGGGCTAAAAGTGGCAAAATTGTCACTACCTGTAGTGTGAAAGGAGCAGGTCAGGGGGAGATTGTTGTGTAAAGGTGGACTCCTGAAGAGGAACAGGGACAGTCTGTCTAAGAACAGTCTGGCATCAGCCACCTAGCAGAGAGGTGACCAGGGGGATCACTCCTTTGATCTCGCTGCCCTCCCTCCTTCAATCTCCTTGGGGTTTTCTGTGGACCAAACAACCTCAAACCAGATAAACAAGTGTATGGATTTCCTATCAGTCAGTCCATGGGGTAGAAAGTTGGATAGAGGAGGGTGGAAAATATATATGGAGGCACATACATATCCAGTACACAAGGCCACACAATAAATAACAGTTACAGAATTTGAACCCAAGTGTAAATGGTTTCAGTGCCCATGGGTTTTTCATGAAGCATTTCAATCTTACATAGTTCTGCCTTGATAAGATTGTCATTGGATAGGAGAGACACTTCTATTAACAACAACAGTCCTCCGGTAAAGAAGTGAGCTAGATGAAGAAGGTAAGTTAGTGATTTTGAGATACATATATCTCTAGCTTATAAACTTCCAAAGGCCTGTGGTTTGCTGTGGCTTTAGACTGCCAAGATCCAGGAGTCTGCTTTAAATATGAAGTTTCTAGGGCGCTATGACCCAGAGATAAATTAGACATCTTAAGGAGCTCAAAGTTGAGTATGATTTACATACATACATGTCTTTGTGTCATATGTGTATGTGTGTCACACGTTTATGTGTCATATGTGTGTATATACATACATAGATATACATGATTATTATAGGTATGAGTATTATAGGTATGTGTATTCAGTTCAGTTCAGTCACTCAGTCATGTCTGACTCTTTGCGACCCCATGAATCGCAGCACGCCAGGCCTCCCTGTCCATTACCAACTCCTGGAGTTCACTGTAGATGTATGCATGTGTGTATATATATGTATGTATATACACACCTATAAATACCTAACTAAAATATGTGTCCAAATCTCTGGAAATTGCAAAAATAATCAATGGTCTGTAGTATCATGGAGGAGGAAACGATCAGAATATGACTGAGGGTTGGAGAAATAAAGGTTTCATAGAACTGTCATTAAAATAGGACTAGGAGAATCAGAAAGTACTCAGGTTAACTGGAACTGAAATCCTAGAACATTTATTGGGGAATGTCTATTTCTTGCACCTAACTAACCTATCTGGGACCAAAGTCTGATCTCCAAGAATTTTGTCTGGGGGTGGGACAGATGGAAGAATACTGAGGACTGACTACAATGTGTGTCTGTGTGTATGTATGTGTGAATCACTCAGTCATGTCTGACTCTGCTATCCCATGGGAGGTAGCCTGCCAGGCTCCTCTGTTTATGGAATTTTCCAGGCAAGAATACTGAAGAAGGTTGCTAGGGGATGGATCTTCCTGACCCTGGGATTGAAACCAGGTCTCCTGCCTTGTAGGCAGATGCTTTACTGTCTGAGCCACCAGAGAAGTCCCTGGTGTACATTATACCTCTTCTAAAATGAAGTAAAATTCTGGTGGAGGCTTTTGTTGTTTTTGGTAACATTTTCTCATCTTCAATTTAAAGTATTTATATGATTTTCTTCTGGCAAAACCATTTGTCATCAAGGTACAGTTTTTCTTTTCTAAAACATACTTTAGTGAACTTTATGAAACTAAAATGAAAGTAAGGGTAGAAATGCAAACTTCACTTGAGGCAGAGTACAATCTTTATCACTAAATTTCATTATTCATAGAAAATCTTTAAATGTCCTTCAATATGTTCTTGTAATTTAGCCAAAAGACAAGATTTTAGTACAGAAATTAGCAGCATCAATACTAAAAATCAAATAGAGAAGGAATTCTTCTTTTGATTCACTTCTAACTTTGGCAAACTTATAAGCATCTCAATTATGGCAGAGCAAATCCGAAAGCATATAAGCAAAATTATGCTAAAAATTCTAAGCCCTGTCACTCAGTGAATACTTCATTAATTGTTCTCTGGGAATAGCTTTTCAATAATGAGAATATTTCTCTCCCATCCCTTTCCAGTGATAACTGCACTTGGAAATAGCTGAAATCAACCTTCAGTCTCAGTAATAGAATCTAAATAAATATGAAAACTTTTGGAAACTCATTAGGAAGCATTTCTTACATAAAATCAAATTATTTTCCATACATCTTTACAGTTGGGCACAGTTTTTAAGATGACTTGCTCAATATTCTACCACTTGGATTTGAGTAAACTGAAGCTCTGTGAAGGAAAGTAATTTTAAAAGTTCATCTTGCTTCCTTTGTTGCCCATTTCCCCCAAATTTTGATGATCTATCTAACCATCCTGGTTCATCCTGTACAGCCATCTTCAAGTCCCCCTTTTCTATCAAATTTACTCTGTAACCTGCATACCAAGATCTGTTGATTCCACATGAAAAATGTATATTAAATTCAATGTTTCATTGCCTTTCCCTCTATGACTGCTCTAGTTCAAGCTACCATCATCTTTTTTTATACAGTTTTGATGAATTCCTTTCAGTTACCAGGAAGAGTCACATTTTAAAATATAAAGTACAAAGATTGTATTCAGTTCAGTTCAGGTGCTCAGTCATGTCTGACCCTTGGCGACTCCATGAACCACATGCCAGGCCTCCCTGTCCATCACCACTCCTGGAGTCCACCCAAACCCATGCCCATTGAGTCAGTGATGCCATCCAACCATCTCATCCTCTGTCGTCCCCTTCTCCTCCTGCCCTCAATCTTTCCCAGCATCAAGGTCTTTTCAAATGAGTCAGCTCTTCGCATCAGGTGGCCAAATAATTGGATTTTCAGCTTCAACATCAGTCCTACCAATGAACACCCAAGACTGATCTCCTTTAGGATGGACTGGTTGGATTTCCTTGCAGTCCAAGGGACTCTCAAGAGTCTTCTCCAACACCACAGTCCAAAAGCATCAATTCTTTGGTGCTCAGCTTTCTTTATAGTCCACCTTTCACATCCATACATGACCATTCAGTTTCAACTATCCAAGCATCATTTTATCTGCTCACTTATCACCCAATCCAACTAAATATCCAACTGTCTAGAAAAATGTGGTTCTCTTTCTTCCCCAAGCATGCAAATATTACACATTCTCAGAATGTATTTTTCTCTTTATGTAAAGACCTTTACTTTTGCTTGCCTACTGAATATCTCTGCCACCTTTTGACATGCTGCTCAAATGTGAATTTGTCTTCAAAAGTTTCTCTACCAGGGGCGGTCCTAAGATAGTGGAGGAATAGGATTGGGAGACCACTTTCTCCCCCCACATATTCATCAAAAGAACATTTGAACGCTGAGCAAATTCCACAAAACAACTTCTGAATTCTGGCAGAGGATATCAGACACCCAGAAAGGCAGCCCATTGTCTTCCATAGGAGGTAGGACAAAAGACAAAAGATAAAAAGAGAGACAAGAGGTAGGGATGGAGATCTGTCCCCAGAAGGGAGTCTTAAAAAAGAAGTTTCCAAACACCAGGAAACATTCTCACCAGTGGGTCTGTGGAAAGTCTTGGAATCTCAGAAGGCAATATAACCAGGAAGAAAATAAATAAATAAATAAACCCCACGGATTACATGCCTAATGGCAACTCCCAGTGCTCACAGCAACCGCCAGCAAGTAGGGGCTGAACAGGTAGGCACTGGCTACATTGCTTAGGGTAAGGACCAGGCCGAATGCCCTGAGGGCAATCTGAGGGAACTAACTTGATATAGCAACCCAGACTGTGGGATAGCCAGAGAGAGAGGAAAAAAAGAGAGAGAGAGAGCCATCCCATGAAAAGCCCTAACCTAAGACACTACCAGGCCCCCTCACAGAACAAAGGACTGAGTGAATTCCAGAGGAGAGCTAGCAGGCTGCAGACTGGCCCATCCCCTGCCAGAGACAAGCAGGCAAAGGGGCAGTCAGAGAAGGAAAGGGGCAATTGCAGCCCCAGAGAGGCAGCCACTACCAAACTGCAAGCAGGCTTTGTTGCTAACCAAGACTTCTTGGGATTTTGGACGGTTGACATTAGCCAGGAGGGTCACAGCCAGAGATCAGCTCCCCAGAAGAGACACAAGGCACACCTGAGAAGGCATGCCCATTGTACTCACAGAAAACCAAGCGGCTGGGAAGGGAGAGGCCATAAGATGCACTCCCCCACCTGGGGGTGACTGTGTTTGCCAAGCACCTGGTCACCTGAGCTTCTTGGACCTGGGAAGGGCACAAGACGCAGGCCGAACCGAGTCTCCACCATTGGGGAGTACTCGAGAACCTGAACCTGAGCAGCTTGGACCTGTGAAATGCATGCAACCCAGGGCCTACATCAGAGAGTTCCTGGCAGAGCAACCTAGAGCCTGAGAAGTGTAGACGATGAAAGCACACACACCGTGAGCAGGGGCAAACCCACTGCAGCTGAAACACTGTGAGTACTCCCCATACACGCCAGTGATATTTGTTTGCAGTGTTCCTCCCTCCCCACAGCATGAATGAACAAGTGAGCCTAAAAAAGTGACCACCATTGCCACCTTGTGTCAGGGCAGAAATTAGACACGGAAGAGACCAACAAACAGAAGAAGCTAAAAAAACAGAGGGAACCGCTTTGGAAGGGACAGGTGCAGCAGATTAAAACCCTGTAGTTAGCACCAACTACATTGGAAGGGGCCTATAGATCTTGAGAAGTATAAGCTAGATCAAGGAACTATCTGAAAAGGAACTGACCCCACACTGCCTGCAACAGCTCCAGAGAAATTCCTAGATATATTTTTAATATTATCATTTCTTAAACTTTAATTTTTTTTTAATTTTTAAATCCTCTATTACTACTTTAATTTTCATTTTTATAGCCTACTATTACCTTGCAAAAAAAGACCCTATTTTTATTTTATTTTATTTTTAATTTATTTTTTATTTTACTTTACAATTCTGTATTGGTTTTGCCATACATCGACATGAATCTGCCATGGGTGTACACATGTTCCCCATCCTGAACCCCTCTCCCTCCTCCCTCCCCATACCATCCCTCTGGGTCATCCCAGTGCACCAGCCCCAAGCATCCTGAATCCTGCATCGAACCTAGACTGGAGATTAGTTACTTATATGATATTATACATGTTTCAATGCCATTCTCCCAAATAATCCCACACTCTCCCTCTCCCACAGAGTCCAAAAGACTGTTCTATACATCTGTGTCTCTTTTGTTGTCTTGCATACAGGGTTATCATTACCATCTTTCTAATTTACATATATATGTGTTAGTATACTGTATTGGTGTTTTTCTTTCTGGCTTACTTCACTCTGTATAATAGGCTCCAGTTTCTTCCACCTCATTAGAACTGATTCAAATGTACTCTTTAATGGCTGAATAATATTCCATTGTGTATATGTACCATAGCTTTCTTATACATTCGTCTGCTGATGGGCATCTAAGTTGCTTCCATGTCCTGGCTATTATAAACAGTGCTGTGATGAACATTGGGGTACACGTGTCTCTTTCAATTCTGGTTTCCTCAGTGTGTATGCCCAGCAGTGGGATTGCTGGATCAAAAGACAGTTCTATTTCCAGTTTTTTAAGGAATCTCCACACTCTTCTTCATAGTGCTTGTACTAGTTTGCATTCCCACCAACTGTGTAAAAGGGTTCCCTTTTCTCCACACCCTCTCCATCATTTATTGCTGGTAGACTTTTGGATTGCAGCCATTCTGACTGGCGTGAAATGGTACCTCATTGTGGTTTTGATTTGCATTTCTCTGATAATGAGTGATGTTGAGCATCTTTTCATGTGTTTGTTAGCCATCTGTATGTCTTCTTTGGAGAAATGTCTATTTAGTTCTTTGGCCCATTTTTTGATTGGGTCGTTTATTTTTCTGGAATTTAGCTGCAGAAGTTGCTTGTATATTTTTTTAGATTAGTTGTTTGTCAGTTGCTCCATTTGCTATTAATTTTTCCCATTCCCAAATCTGTCTTTTCACCTTGCTTATAGTTTCCTTTGTTGTGCAGAAGCCTTTATTTTTAATTAGGTCCCATTTGTTTATATTTGCTTTTATTTCCAATATGCTTAGAGGTGTGTCATAGAGGATCCTGCTGTGATTTATGTCGGTGAGTGTTTTGCCTATGTTCTCCTCTAGGAGTTTTATAGCTTCTGGTCTTACGTTTAGATCTTTAATCCATTTTGAGTTTATTTTCGTGTATGGTGTTAGAAAGTGTTCTAGTTTCATTCTTTTACAAGTGATTGACCAATTTTCCCAGCACCACCTGTTAAAGAGATTGTCTTTAACCCATTGTATATTCTTGCTTCCTTTGTCAAAGATACGGTGTCCATAGGTGCATGGATTTATCTCTGGGCTTTCTTGTTTGTTCCATTGATCTATATTTCTGTCTTTGTGCCAGTACCATACTGTCTTGATGACTGTGGCTTTATAGGAGAGCCTGAAGTCAGGCAGGTTGATTCCTCCTGCTCCATTCTTCTTTCTCAAGATTGCTTTGGCTATTCGAGGTTTTTTGTATTTCCATACAAATTGTGAAATTATTTGTTCTAGTTCTCTGAAAAATACCATTGGTAGCTTGATAGGGATTGCATTGAATCTATAAATTGCTTTGGATATTATAGTAATTTTCACTATATTGATTCTTCTGATCCATGAACATGGTATATTTCTCCATCTATTTGTGTCATCTTTGATTTCTTTCACCAGTGTTTTATAGTTTTCTATACATAGGTCTTTAGTTTCTTTAGGAAGATATATTCCTAAGTATTTAATTCTTTTTGTTGCAATGGTGAATGGAATTGTTTCCTTAATTTCTCTTTCTATTTTCTCATTATTAGTGTATAGGAATCCAAGGGATTTCTGTGTGTTGATTTTATATCCTACAACTTTACTATATTCATTAATTAGCTCTAGTAATTTTTCTGGTGGAGTCTTTAGGGTTTTCTATGTAGAGGATCATGTCATCTGCAAACAGTGAGAGTTTTACTTCTTCTTTTCCAATTTGGATTCCTTTTATTTATTTATTTATTTATTTTGCTATGATTGCTGTGGCCAAATCTTCCAAAACTATTTTGAATAGTAGTGGTGAAAGTGGGCACCCTTGAAAAAGACCTTATTTTTAAAGCAAACTTCATATATATATTTTATAATTTTGTGACTTTGTTTTTTTTTTAAATATTGTATTTTTGAGAGTCTAATATCTACTCTAAATTTTTAATCTTTGTTTTTTGGTATTCACTATCAATTTTGTACCCTTAAGAACCAAATCTTCAGTACCCATTTTTACTTGGGAGTGTGATTACTGGCTTGATTGCTCTCTCCCCCATTTGACTATCTTTTTCTCCACCAAGTTGCCTTTATTTCTTCTCTTATGCTTCCTTTCTGTACCTAACTCTGTGAATCTCTTTGTGTGTTCCAGGCTGTGGAGAACACTTAGGAAACTGGCTGGATCTTTCTATCTCCTTTTGAATCCCCCTTTTCTCCTCCTGGTCACCTCTGTCTACTTCCTCCCTCTTCTCTTCTCTGTACCTCTGTGAACTGCTCTGAGGGGTCCAGACTGTGGAGAGCACATAGGGAACTGATCACTGGCTAGATTACTCTTTCCCCTTTTGATTCCCCCTCTTCTCTTCCTGGCCACCTCTATCTCCCTCCTCCCTCTTCTCTTCTCCATGTAACTCTGTGAACCTCTCTGGGTGTCCCTCACTGTGGAGAAACTTTTCATCATTAACCTAGATGTTTTATTATCAGTGCTGTATAGATAGAGAAGTCTAGAGGCTACTGTGTTTTATCATCAGTGCTGTATAGATGGAGAAGTCTAGAGGCTACTGTAAGAATAAGACTGAAAACAAGAGCCAGGAGGCTTAAGTCCCAAACCTGAGAACACCTGAGAACTCCTGATGCCAGGGAACATTAATCGATAAGAGATCATCCAAAAGCCTCCATGGCTACACTGAAACCAATCACCACCCAGGAGCCAACAAGTTTCAGAGCAAGACATACCATGCAAATTCTGCAGCAACATAGGAACATAACCCTGAGCTTCAATATACAGGCTGTCCAAAGTCACTCCAAACCCACTGACATCTCAAAACTCACCACTGGACACTTCATTGCACTCCAGAGAGAAGAAATCCAGCTCCAACCACCAGAACACCGACACAAGCTTCCCTAACCAGAAAACCTTGACAAGCTACCCTTAAAACCAACCCAGAGTGAGGAACCTCCACAATAAAGAGGAACCACAAACTGCCATCATCCAGAAAGGCCACCCCAAACACAGCAATCTAAACAAGGTTAAAAGGCAGAGAAATATTCAGCAGGTAAAAGAACAGGATAAATGCCCACCAAACCAAACAAAAGAGGAAGAGATACAGAATCTACCTGAAAAATAATTGAGAATAATGATACTGAAAATGATCCAAAATCTTGAAAACAAAATGGAGTTACAGATAAATAGCCTGGAGACAAGGATTGAAAAAATGCAAGAAAGGTTTAACAAGGACCTAGAAGAAATAAAAAAGAGTGAATATATAATTAATAATGCAATAAATGAGATCAAAAACACTCTGGAGGGAACCAACAGTAGAATAACGGAGGCAGAAGATAGGATAAGTGAAGTAGAAGAAAGAATGGTAGAAATAAATAAAGCAGAGAGGAAAAATAAATAAAAGAAATGAGGACAACCTCAGAGACCTCTGGGACAATGTTAAATGCCCCAACATTCAAATCATAGAAGTCCCAGAAGAAGAAGACAAAAACAAAGACCATGAGAAAATACTTGAGGAGATAATAATTGGAAACTTCCCTAAAATAGGGAAGGAAATAATCACCCAAGTCCAAGAAACCCAGAGAGTCCCAAACAGGATAAACCCAAGGAAAAACACCCCAAGACACATATTAATCAAATTAACAAAGACCAAACACAAAGAACAAATATTGAAAGCAGCAAGGGAAAAATTGGAAGAAATGGACAAATTCTTAGAAAAGTACAACTTTCCAAAACTGAACCAGGAAGAAATAGAAAATCTTAACAGACACATCATAGGCACGGAAATTGAAACTGCAATCAGAAATCTTCCAGCAAACAATCACCCAGGACAAGACAGCTTCACAGCTGAATTCTACCGAAAATTTAGAGAAGAGGTACACCTATCCTACTCAAACTCTTCCAGAAAATTGCAGAGGAAGGTAAACTTCCAAACTCATTCTATAATGCCACCATCACCATAATACCAAAACCAGACAAAGATACCACAAAAATAGAAAACGAAAGGCCACTATCACTGATGAACATAGGCGAAAAAATCCTTAATAAAATTCTATCAAACAGAACCCAACAACATATTAAAAAGATCATACATCATAACCAAGTGGGCTTTATCCCAGGGATGCAAGGATTCTTCAATATCCACAAATCAACCAATGTAATACACCACATTAACAAATTGAAAAATAAAAACCATATGATTATCTCAATAGATGCAGAGAAAGCCTTTGACAAAATTCAACATCCATTTATGATAAAAACCCTCCAGAAAGCAGGAATAGAAGGAATATACCTCAAAATAATAAAAGCTATATATGACAAAACCACAGCAAACATTATCCTCAATGGTGAAAAATTGAAAGCATTTCCCCTAAAGTCAGGAAGAAGGCAAGGGTGCCTACTTTCATCCCTATTATTCAACATAGTTTTGGAAATTTTGGCCACAGCAGTCAGCAGAAAAAGAAATAAAAATAATCCAGATTGGAATAGAAGAAGTAAAACTCTCACTGTTTGCAAATACTATGATCCTCTATATAGAAAACTCGAAAGACTCCACCAGAAAATTATTAGTGCTAATCAATGAATAAAGTTGCAAGATATAAAATCAATATGCAGAAATCCCTTGCATTCCTATACACTAACAATGAGAATACAGAAAGAGAAATTAAGGAAACAATTCCATTCACCATTGCAAGAAATTAATAAAATACTTAGGAATATATCTACCCAAAGAAACAAAAGACCTAGATATATAAAACTATAAAACACTGGTAAAATAAATCAAAGAGAAAACAAATAGATGGAGAAATATACCGTGTTCATGGATTGGAAGAAACAGTATAGTGAAAATGAGCATTCAACCCAAAGCAATCTATAAATTCAATGCAATCCCTATCAAGCTATCAATGGTATTTTTCAGAGAACTAGAACAAATAATTTCACAATTTGTATGGAAATACAAAAAAAAAATAAAAAACCCTGAATAGCCAAAGCAATATTGAGAAAGAAGAATGGAACAGGAGGAATCAACCTGCCTGACTTCAGGCTCTCCTACAAAGCCACAGTCATCAAGACAGTATGGTACTGGCACAAAGACAGAAATATAGATCAATGGAACAAATAAAAAGCCCAGAGATAAATCCACGCACCTATGGACACCTTATCTTTGACAAAGGAGGCAAGAATATACAATGGAGAAAAGAAAATCTCTTTAACAAGTGGTGCTGGGGAAACTAATCAATGACTTGTAAAAGAGTGAAACTAGAACACTTTCTAACACCATACACAAAAATAAACTCAAAATTGATTAAAGGTCTAAACGTAAGACCAGAAACTATAAAACTCCTAGAGGAGAACATAGGCAAAACACTCACCGACATAAATCACAGCAGGATCCTCTATGACCCACCACCCAGAGTATTGGAAATAAAAGCAAAAATAAACAAATGGGACCTGATTAAAATTAAAAGATTTTGCACAACAAAGGATGCTATAAGCAAGGTGAAAAGTCAGCATTCAGAATGGGAGAAAAGAATAGGAAACAAAGCAATGGACAAAGAATCAATCTCAAAAGTATACAAGCAACTCGTGCAGCTCAATTCCAGAAAAATAAACAACTCAACCAAAAAAAAGGGGCCCAAGAACTAAACAGACATTTCTCCAAAGAAGACATACAGATGGCTAACAAACACATGAAAAGATGCTCAACATCACTCATTATCAGAAAAATGCAAATCAAAAACAAATTGAGGTATCATTTCACACCAGTCCAAATGGCTGCAATCCAAAAGTCTACAAGCAATAAACGCTGGAGAGGGTGTGCAGAAAAGGGAAGCCTCTTACACTGTTGGTGGGAATGCAAACTAGTACAACCACTATGGAGAACAGTGTGGAGATTCCTTAGAAAACCTGGAAATAGAACTGCCATATGACCCAGCAATCCCACTGCTGGGCATACACACCGAGGAAACCAGAATTGAAAGAGACACGTGTACCCCAATGTCCATCGCAGCACTGTTTATAATAGCCAGGACACGCACACACCCTAGATGTCCATTACCAGATGAATAGATAAGAAAGCTGTGGTACATATACACAATGGAATATTACCCAGCCATCAAAAAGAATACATTTGAATCAGTTCTAATGAGGTGGCAGAGAAGGAAATGGCAACCCATTCCAGTACTCATGTCTGGAAACTCCCATGGATGGAGGAGCCTGGTAGGCTGCTGTCCATGAGCCTGGTAGGCTGCTGTCCATGAGGTTGCTAAGGGTCGGACACGATTGAGTGACTTCACTTTCACTTTTCACTTTCATGCAATGGAGAAGGAAATGGCAACCCACTCCAGTGTTCTTGCCTGGAGAATCCCAGGGACTTGGGAGCCTGGTGGGCTACTATCTGTGGGGTCGCACAGAGTCGGACACAACTGAAGCAACTTAGCAGCAGTGTAGCTAATGACGTGGATGAAACTGCAGCTTATTATACAGAGTGAAGTAAGCCCTAAAGGAAAACACACATATATATGGAATGTAGAAAAATGGTAACAAAAACCCTATATGCGAGACAGCAAAAGAGACACAGATGTATAGCACAGTCTTTTGGACTCTGTGGGAGAAGGGTAGGGTGGGATGGTTTGGGAGAATGGCATTGAAACATGTATATTATCATATATGAAACAGATCACCAGTCCAGGTTCGATGCATGGGACAGGGTGCTCAGGGCTGGTGTACTGCGATGGCCCAGAGGGATGGGATGGGGTGGGATGTTGAAAGAGGGTTCAGGATGGGGACCACATGTGCAACCGTGGTGGATTCATGTCAATGCATGGCAAAACCACTACAATATTGTAAAGTAATTAGCCTCCAATTAAAATAAATAAATTTATTTAAAAAAAACACACAAATTTTTCTCTACCACCCAGGGTGATGAACCCTGCTTTCTCTGTATGCCCACAGCATTGTGTACAAAGTTGTACCATAAGCCTTTTCTTTTGCTTCAATATCCTTGAAAGCAGAGGACATGTATTACTCAACTTTGTACATCTCATATCTACTACCATGGCTGGAAGATAATGGAAGCTTTGCTATTTGCAGAATGAGTCATTTAATGAACTGATTACAATCAAGGTCTAGTTTCAAGGTAAACCTATACATATATATTAATAAGTAGCTGACTCTCTGTTGCCATTTTCATTGATATTACAAGGTCTGATACAGTTGGATGACTAGGCACCAGAGGGAGTTCGGTCTTTAGGTTGCAGCTTTGGGGGGCCTCCTTTCATCTAACAGTCTCTCATAGGAAGCTGCCAATTGATACTAACTAGTAGCATAATGATTTCTCTGGTAGCTCAGACTGTAAAGAATCCGCCTGCAATGCCAGAGACTTGGGTTTTCTTCCTGGGTCAAAAAGATCCCTTGGAGGTGGGAATGATATCCCATTCCAGTACTCTGGCCTAGAGAATATCCTTGGGCAGAGGATCCTGGTGGGCTACAGTCCATGGGGTTGCAAAGAGTCAGACAGGACTGAGCAACTAAGCACAGGCACAAGTAGCATAATAAAATAATAAATGTCTTTCCGGTAAGATGAATGTTGGTGTGCAAGGCATACAAGTGTCAACAAATTGCAAATTTATCACATCATTGCACACCTTGCCTTTGGCTAATGTAAACGGATATGACAAGTCTCTTCTGGATTCACCTGGGGCTGCTTTTCTTGGTCTTTCAATCCGAGCAATATTAAGGGTAAAAACCTCATTCTCAAGCCATGCTCTCTGACCTTTTAAGCATTTCCTTGTCACAATGGCCAGGGAGTTGAGGAAGGGCAATATTTGAAACACAGAATTAGCTGTAGGTCTTGCCATCTGTACATCTTAATTCTTGGATAACTTTTTCATGACTCAATTTTGTAATGAATTGCAAAGTTTACTAGATATACTAAACCATATTGAGATACACACTTACAGGTTTCTTCTTCAAATGTGTCTGAATAGGAAGGACTAAATATAGTTTTATTCACAATTTGCACATCCAATTATTGCTGAAGCAATCTGAGCTCATTCATTCACTTACCTTTGATTTATTAAAGGGAAACATTTATTAAAGGTAAATATTAAAATATCTTGAACCCCTGTGGCTTAGTGGTAAGGAATCCACCTGCCAATGCAGGAGACACCAGGTTTGATTCCTGGGTGAGGAAGATCCCCTGGAGGAGGAAATGGCAACTCAACTCTAATATTCTTGCCTGAGAATTCCTATGAACAGAAGAGCCTGGTGGGCTGTAGTCCATGGGCTCACAAAGAGTTGGACACAACTGAGCATGCACACATGCACACACTTGTATTTTGAATCCCTACAATATTGGGCTTGTATTCATATACAGTGAAGTACAAGACTGCCTGTTGGTACCTGCCATCCTAGAGCTTACAGTCTATTGGGAAAACCAGTACATGTTTGCTGCACATCCATTATGTGCCCAGAATTCTTCTTAGCAATTGGGGTAATTTTTTTTTTAATGAAGCATACTATAATGCCTTCAAGCATACTATAATGCCTTCAAGAAACTTGCCGTTTTGAAGGAAAAGTGAATTAAGACAGTGATCTTCATTGGGGAAATAAATCATTTTATACACGGTGTGCTTCCTGGAGCAGCTTGAGCCATTTTGTCAACTTTTGTGTGTCTCCCCACATTCCTGGTACATGTAAAACTCCACTTCTGTTCACTTAATTGAAGGTTTCTTTGAGGTGCTACTCCTCATGTGAAGCTGTATGTGGTATATATTAGGGCTTCTTTTCAGACTGTGCTATGAACAATACCACATTTGAATCATGATGGCAATATAAGGAATGTAGAAACATGTCTTAAAATTGTTTATAATTATATAATCCTGATTAGAACAAGAAAGGATACAGCAGGCATCAGCTTCTGTATTCAGGATTTTCTTATTCTGAATATTGTCATTTTTTCTGCCACTTAAAAAGTATAGGCTGCCTAATATTCAGAACTTGGGAAATAAAAATATTTTTATTTAAAATAGATGGAATATAATTTTGCTTGGGTAAGCACTAACTGGCCATATAAATGGCTTGTCATCTGAGCTCGCCACATCTTATTTTCCCAAGTAAAACTGAATCAATTAGACAATGAAATCTGAGTTCTCCATTTCCACTGCACTTTAACCTTAACAAGCCCAGAGATAGCCTGAGATGGGGACTGTGAATCTGCAAGACCCTCTGTAGCATAAGCCTCTCATGGTTTGGGGTGACTGCACCATGTGAAGATACTTGGTTTGGACCACAAGGCCCCTGAAGGCACAGCTGATACCCTATATGGCACTTAATCTAGTCCAGTACTGGAGGAAAACCAACCTGGGATTTACTGAGGGAAAGGGTCAAGGCTTGAAGGCCAGAAGGCTTGAACGTGGGCCTGTCCATTTTCAAGAGTTGTCAATTGGAATGATGGACCAGCTGGAAAGTCCAAAAATGGCCTCACTTGCATGCACTTATGCTGAAGCTAAAGCTCCAATACTTTGACCACCTGATGTGATGAACTGACTCATTGGAAAAGACCCTGATGCTGGGAAAGATTGAAGGCAGGAGGAGAAGGGGACAACAGAGGATGAGATGGTTGGATGGCATCACCGACTCAATGGACATGAGTTAGGGGAAGCTCTGGGAGTTGGTGATGGACAAGGAAGAATGATGTGCTGCAGTCCATGGGGTTGCAAAGAGTCAGACATGACTGAGAGACTGAACTGAACTGATTTATTTATTTAGTTGCAATGAGTCTTAGATTTGGCATGGAGGATCTTCAGTCTTTATTGTGGCACTTGGAATCTTTTGGGGACTTCCCTTGTGGCTCAGCCAGTAAAGAATCTGCCTGCAATGCGGGAGACCTGGGGTCAGTCCCTGGGTTGGAAAGATCCCCTGGAGAAGGAAAAGGCTACCCACTCCAGTATTCTGGCCTGGAGAATTCCATGGACTGTATATTCCATGGGGTTGCAAAGAGTCGGACATGACTGAGCGAGTTTCACTTCACTTCACTTCACTTCACTTCACTTCACTTCACTTCACTTCACTTCACTTCACTTCACTTCACCAGTGAGAAGACAGCCTTCCCTTAGCTTCTGGATGGGAGTGTGCAATGAAGAGCACCATTTTTAGGAGGCCATATGTTTACTACTTCAGATGATGCTTTGAGTTTCATTTTGACCCCATCTTGAATTCTCCGATATAAAGAAGCAAGGGGAGGGTACCTGGTGGTCCAGGCGGTAAAGAATCTGCCTGCAGTGCAGGAGACCCAGGTTTGATCCCT
This sequence comes from Oryx dammah, assembly GCF_014754425.2. Taxonomy (NCBI): domain Eukaryota; kingdom Metazoa; phylum Chordata; class Mammalia; order Artiodactyla; family Bovidae; genus Oryx; species Oryx dammah. Next base: position 50,380,231 of record NW_024070207.1, read on the forward strand.
GAGTCTGGAAGATCCCCTGGAGAAGGGCACAACAACCCACTCCAGTGTTCTTGCCTAGGAATATCCCATGGACAGAAGAGCCTGGCAAGCTACAGTCAATAGGATCACAAAAGAGTCAGACACAACTGAGTGACTAACACTTTCACTTCATACAAAGATGCAAATTAATAAAATTGGAGGCCCAGCAGTGAAATGTTGACCTGGTAGAGGTCACCAATGTAATATCCATTCTCTGACACATGAGCCCTGTCAAAGTTTACACTTCAAGAAAATCTGTTTCAGGATCAGAGTAGGAATTAGGATGGAGAGTTGGTGCTATTTGCCCTTTTATTTTTTTTCTTGGTTGTCATTGTTGTTAATAAGTTTTCCCAGCTTTATTTTTTTTAGTGATTGAGGTTAAAAAGCACTTACAGTTGAACTATGGATGGACTTGGGGAGATTGAAATAGATCGCCTGTAAATTGGTTGATCTCAGAACGCAATCCAAACAGGATAGCTACCTGTCACGTCTCTCAGTTTTCTTCTGGAAGGTATTAATGAGAGCGGCATCTTTGAAATTTACAGCATTTCTGAATGATAGTGCAGACCTATTTCAGTCTCATAGCTTGTGTCAAAAAATTTCACTGTAGAGATAACAGCCAGATTCTTTTGTGTGAGGAATGCTCCTCTGTCAATAGACTTTTCCAGTTGATAGTGCCAAAAATCAGCAAGGGGGAAAATCCTTGGTGACTGTGTGCTTAACTAGAGCTGTCGTGTTCATCCATTTGGTGCATCAGCCCTATTCAGGAAAACAGTATTGACTTCTCCTGAGTCTCTTAAAACCCTCTGTCCTGATTGGTTTTTGACCCAGAGGAGCTCTGAACAGCTGGCTAGCCTTTCCCTGTTCTGTGAACTCCACCACATTCTTGCTTCTCCTACAGCTTCCCAGGGCCTTCGCTGTTTATCTTGTAACCTTGAGTCTGATGGGTTCACTGAGAGGGAAAAAATTAGAGTCTCCATATCTCCCAAACTGATTTGGGGTTGACTTTATGATATACCAGTTTAGACTAAATAGAAAGTTGTGATATCAATTTGACAAGGAAAACTAAATTTTGCTTCAGTCCAGATAATGTCAGTGAATAACAAATTGCTTTCTTTTGCCTTTCAAATGCCTTGTACAAAACAAGAAAGCAATTTGTTTTTATAACGTTAGATTCTACATAGGAGAGTAGTGTTTTGTTGAGTGTGTAAATATCCTGACTTGGTTCCATTGGAATGCTTTAAGAAGGAAAGCCTTCTAGCTACTTCATAATCAGGAAGGTTTTTGTTTGTTTTTACTTGTGGTATTAATTTAAGGTTCAAGAATTAAATCAAGATCAAGAATCAGGGATCATGAATTAAAATTCGCTTACAGATTTTGACTTCCTGAGCACACATCAAAATATGGCATTAGCCAGAATTTATGCATAGTCTATAAAACATTTCCAGAGAGGAGAAAAACTCTCTTAAATAAAATAGAGCCCTTTAATTATGAGAGATTTGTATTGATTTTAATAACTGAAAAATGTTAATGCTCAATCACACATATTGGTAAAGAAATTGATAGAGAAATTTTTACTGTTTTGTTACCAAAATTTGTCATCTAACAATTAAAAGTGATGGTAACAATGTCTTTGAAAATAAAAGGTTTATGTATTTAATAAATGATCCACCCATACTGGAGACTATAAAATTCTAAAAAATTCTCTAATTCAAGATTGCAAGTGTGGTTGTAGAAATATTAGATCCCTCATTTTGCCAGTTGTTGTTTTTCATTTAATTTCTTTTTATTATTTTAAAATAAAATGAATGTATTCATGAGTTTGTAGCCATCCAGAAACAATTTTTCTTACCAATTATGTATTAAAGAACAACCAGAACTTTTAAAAAATCTCATATAGCATTTCACTATGCAAAAGAACATTCCATTAGTGAATAGTGAAATAATACCTGAATCCTCCAAAACAGCATGCCTCAGTCTCACTCTTCTCTAACTTGCTTACTGATACTATACTGGTAAGAAGATACATACAACTTGACATGTATGACAAAGGAGCAATTTGGTTTCAAAACAAATTGAGAAAATGCAAAAGAATGTATATAAGGCTTAGAGAGTTTTCTGGAGACTTGAAAATTGTGCTCATATCTTTAAAACTAGAAGGTAGCGTGACCCTGAAAATTTCAGATTTTTCTATTTTATCCCTGGAAAGGTACTGAAAAAATTACTAGTATGTTTATCTGGTTAATTGGCAGGCACCAAGTGGGGTTCAAAGGAGCACACAGACATGACTGCAGTATTCTCAGCCATCTTTCATGTTCTATATTAAGCAAATTAAAGTCAAGTCCTGTCCTGCAGTGGAGCTATCCAATGAATTGAACATATGTAAGTGGCAGGATTTAGAAATGGAGAAAGCAGGTAAAGTGTGATCTACCTCATTTTGAACATGAGGAATCAGCCCAGAGAATTTAAGATGGGGTTTGCTCAAGGTCACCCAGTGAGTTAGTATCAATCTGAAGCTAATCCAGGTTCACTGACAGCCCAAGCTGGGGGCTTGCCAAGAGCACGTGTGCTATTTCAGGTGATGTTTTTGTAGCCCAGCTGCTTGCTGAGGTGCTGCTTATTTTCTAAATAAATTTTCATCATTCACCTTGATAAGGTACCCAGAATGTCTCACTGTGTAATTAGGAAATAGTGGTCCACAGCCTGACTAGGAACCCACAGTATTGATTGTGTGCAGAGACTCTCACCTTGGCATCAATAAATAATTTCCCCAGAATCATGCATAGTGTTAACCTGATCGGTTTGGCTCAACATACAACAATTTTCCCCATGCTATTTCCCATGACCTTCACTTAGCCTGCACTTCAGACCTGCTGGCTAACTTTACAGATCTTGGGCTGCCATGCACTTTCATGCAATCATGCCAGTGCTCCAGCACTTCTCAAGCCTATAATGTCTTCTCCACAGTCATTTTTTCTGTCTTCTCAAATTCTTTATCACTGAAAATATGGGAAAACAATGCAAATGATCCAGCAACAAAATGCACAAAAAATATGAACAGTTCATTAATAGAAAAGTAGATGCAACTTGTCAATAAACATAAAAATGTTCAACCTCATTAATACCAAAATGCAAAGGAAAATGAAATACCATTTATCATCTTGGAGATTAGCAAAAACACTTGCTAATGAGCATTATTAATGAAAATATGCAGGAATAAGCAACCTTATGAACTGTTGGTAAAAGTGTATAGTTTTGTATATATACAGTAATTTGGCATTATCTATCAAAGTAAAAATGCATGAAGTATTTAAATCTAGTGAAGACAATTCTAGAACTCAAAAAGAAATACACTCATGCACATTAAAAGACCGCACATGTGTGTGTTTTCATGCAGAAATGTATGCATGCATGTGACTTAGGTGGATGAGTGTTCACTACACACATAATTCAACCTTTATATGGAAAGAACAATTCCTTGCAGTTAGGTGATACTGTACAGAATGCAAAATGGTTTCTTCTGTATCTTCTTATTGGAAACTCAGGATTTGTATCTTCTAAGAATTTTTAAAATAGAGTAAGTTTATAATCCATTATATTTATGTGAAATTATTTTAGGAAAGAGAGTTTGTTGGGAGGACTCAAAGAAATACTGTATGTACAACTGACTTTCTAACTCTTCCCATGGGTTGGGGTGAGGGAGGATGAAAGAGGACGCAAGGTGGTGGAACAAGTCAGAGAACAGGGTTGTGAATGAACAAGACAGGCAATAGACCAAGAGATACTTTGGGATCACCCTCATTTATTGCCAGACATCTCCTCTTATTCGTAAAGATATTTCATACCTGCCTGTTTGGTTTTGAGAATGATTACCTCCCATGTACCCTTCTTCAGATCCAAGGAGCTAGACATCTGCAGAGAACCTTAAAATCATAACCTTTTCTGAAGACAGCATGACATGTATTTATTCTGAATGATTCTGTACATTACACATGAATGTGTGTTATTTAATTATATCATTTCATTTTTGTCTATCTCCAAGTGAATAAAGGATAACAACATCCAGGGAGTGAGCTAAATTCGGGCATTTAGGCTTGATAAAATATTCAATATGCCAGTAGCTGAAGTTTGTTTTCCCTGAACTCAGAGCAGTGCTGTGAAATCATCCTTCCATCTTTTCTAAATATTTTATTGCAAAGAACCTCTTGCCAGAACACAAAACCAGGAACTTTCGTTTAATTAGCCCTGATGGAATTGTTTCTAAAGTTTTAATTTCCAGGACACAGGTGTAAACTTAAGTTCTAATTATGAAAGACGTGTCTCTTTTTTAACTTTTTATTTAATTCGGTGACAAATGGGAAAACCCACTGTTTTCTTTATGGGTAATTTTCCAAAGGCAGAGGAGGGTTTGGAAAGCAATTGAGTTTTTTTCATGAATGGAGATTGTAAAACACAAAGACAAAACATTAGGGCTTCCTTGGTGGTGAAGAGGTTAAAGCATCTGCCTGCAATGTGGGAGACCTGGGTTCGATCCCTGGGTTGGGAAGATCCCCTGGAGAAGGAAATGGCAACCCACTCCAGTATTCTTGCCTGGAGAATCCCATGGACAGAGGAGCTTGGTGGGCTACACTCCACGGGTTGCAAAGAGTTGGACACAACTGAGCGACTTCACTTCACTTCAGGAAATAATACCTAGTTTATACATGAGCTCAAAGCAGTCAGAAGCACTTGCATACATGGATGTATATGTGCACCTACATGAGCATATACATTAAAACTAGTGGTAAATAGAAGAGAGGATAAAAAAAGAAATGTGCTAACAAGACAAAAGACTCTTGAGAGTCCCTTGGACAGCAAGGAGATCAAATCAGTCAATCCTAAAGGAAACCAACCTTGAATATTCATTGGAAGGACTGATGCTGAAACTCCAATACTTTGGCCACTTGATGTGGAGCTGACTCATTAGAAAAGACCCTGATGCTGGGAAAGATTGAGGGCAGGAGGAGAAGAGGACAACAGAGGATGAGATGGTTGGGTGACATCACTGACTCAGTGGACTTGAGTTTGAGCAAACTCCAGGAGATAGTGAAGGACAGGACAGCCTGGCATGCTGCAGTCCATGGGGTCACAAAGAGTCATTCAGGGCTGAGCGACTGAACAAGAAGAAGAAGCAAGTGACTCAGTACTATAGGACTGGTAACATAACAAACACAAAGGAGGAGCTGTAGAATTGGAGGATTCTGGCAGAGCATTTACATTTTGAAAGACTGAAAGAGGAAGAATAAAATTAGCAGTCAGAGATACAAGATCCAGAAGTCAGCTTCAGGCTGAAGCTTAGATATGGATAGAGATTCTAAATTGTTTGTCCAATAAACTTAACCTCTTGATTCCTTATGATGCCACAATTTTACTTTGGATAACAATATGACCAGCTAAAAAGTATTTCCTTTCTCCTTTGCAAGAACTGTCATGCGACAGTTCGGGCCAGTGTGGTATTAGTCAAAGTCATTGGGTAGGATTTCTGAACAAAACTGTCAGAGGGATATGAGTCTGCTGGCAAGCAGATTTTTGCCCCTACCCACTCTTTCTTCCCTTTTATTCCCCCAAGGGAAACAAGATAGTTAGAGTTGCAGTGACCATCAGTGAAATCACAAGCTGACCTTGTTGGTGGGAGACAGGCTATAGGAAGCAGACCAGAAAGAAAGAAGAAGCCTAGGACATTGATTACACAGAACTCCTACCTGTGAAAGTGAAAGTGAAGTCGCTCAGTCGTGTCTGACCCTTTGCGAACCGTGGACTGTAGCCCACCAAGCTCCTCCATCCATGGGATTCTCCGGGCAAGAATACTGAAGTGGGTTGCCATTTCCTTCTCCAGGGGATCTTCCCAACCCAGGGATCAAACCTAGACTCTGTCAAAATAAAAATCACATCCCATTTGTTTACTCCTCCGTTTCAGTTTTCCTGTTGTTAGCAATTGAATGAAATCCCCAACTGGTTCAGAGGGGCTCTGTCAGTGGAATGTTTGAACGAGGTAAGATTTGTTAATGGAAGGTTCTTCTGAGAATGTGGGGCTCTGAAAGGGTCCCTCTATGTCCACTAAAATCCATTAAGTAACACTTATCAAAATTCAAGGAGGCAGGAAAATTGCCCACATTACACCAGAAGAAACTTAGCAGCCATATCCAACAGCAGTACTTCCCAGAAAGAAATGGCCATGTACACATGCCAGCAACCTTCACTCCTCAAAATTTTCCAGGACAAAGTAATTTCTTTGAACCTATATTTACCAGACCAGTTTCCAAATGGATGAAATTGATGTGGAGTGAACTGTTCCAGGATTGCTCTGAACAGTAGAACAGAGAAATGATGGCAAAGCAGAAATCAAAATTAACTCAAAGCTAGTTAGTCCTCAAATGAACTTTCCCCCTAGACTTGGTTGGTTCTTGCCCCTACTCTTCTCTGCAGCTGACATTTCATCGTACCCTCTTCTTCCTCCCCTCCTGACGCATCTTCATATCTAGCCATGTGACACTATGTGTAATTAATAAAATCTCATGCTATTTCTCACCTCTAACTTTTCAGTTTCTCTGCTAGCTTTCTCTTTCTTTGCCCCCATCTTCATTTTAATTCATATTTGCCATTTCAGGCTCAGCTCTTTTTCTGCTTCTTCCTAAAAGCATTCAGTTTCTATCCTTCCCAACCTATCTTCACATACTCTGCTGCTGCTGCTAAGTCACGTCAGTCGTGTCTGACTCTGTGTGACCCCATAGACGGAAGCCCACCAGGCTCCCCCGTCCCTGGGATTTTCCAGGCAAGAACACTGGAGTGGGTTGCCATTTCCTTCTCCAATGCATGAAAGTGAAAAGTGAAAAGTGAAAGTGAAGTCACTCAGTCGCATCCGACTCTTAGTGACCCCATGGACTGCAGCCTACCAGGCTCCTCCATCCATGGGAGTTTCCAGGCAGAAGCACTGGAGTGAGGTGCCATTGCCTTCTCCATCACATACACTAAGTCCCTACATACAAACGAGTTCCATTCTGAGAGCATGTTCATAAGTCTGATTTGTTCATAAGTCCAACAAATTTAACCTACATATCCAAATAACACAGTCAGCTTTATAGTACTGTACTGTATGAGGTTTATAATACCTTTCACACAAATACTATATAAAAAATAGAAAACATTTAAAATATTACAGTATATTACTTTGAAAAGTACAGTAGTACAGTACAATAGCTGGCATACAGGGGCTGGTGCATGTTTGCATCTTTGAAAGTTCACATCTGAAACGTTTCTTACTGTATAGTGGATGCTTTGTCTCCTCCATTTGATACTCAGGCTTACCACTCACAGGCCTTAGCATGGTGAGCTACCATGGGCTTCTTGATTCTTCTCAAGTTTCTGGGAGCATGAGCTAAGAATGATCCATTTTTGATTGCTAAGCCTTAACACAATACCTAGTACTTAATACTCATTAAATATTTGTTGCTTGCATCAATGTCATAAATTATTTAAAAATGCTTTGGCTATTTTCCCATATTTGCAATGCTTCTCTAGAATTGATGTTTGATAAAATATGTCCTTAGATTAATATGCAAAAATATCCTTAGTGTAATTCGCTGACATAAAGCCAGGAGCTAACCAAGCTTCACCATGATGCTGAACAAACTCTAAGATGATTTAGGATTGAACACATAGAGGGAAATAACAACATAGAACTTCCTTCTACATTCTAATATTTATGGCAAATTATTCTGGTGGTTTATAAATGTCCCCTATTTATTTTTCACATGTTTTTTTTTTTTCCTTCTGAATTTCAGGCCAAGAAGGCTCTGTGTGTGAACTAATTTATGATTAGGAATTTGAAGAAGATGCCATAGGCAAAGAGAAGAGTGGAGCATGTATATATATATTTATTCATTTATAGTACACTGAGAAGGCTGATCTTCTTGTAGAAAATTGGAAGATTCAGTATAAACCCCATGGCGGATCTAACGAACTAGTCACAGCACTCTTTCACACAAACCCTATGTGTTCCCCCAGAATTTTTCCTGACATAAATCTTCAATCATTAGCAATTAGAGTCAGCCTGTAGAATAAAGCTCTGTTACATTTGAGTTAAATAAAGGATTAAGGGGTTTGGAAATCAAGAGAATAATTAACCTGTAGATATGAATGTTATGTCAATATCTTGCCATATTTAAGTGTGTAAAAATTAACTAGAATGAAATGATAAGACCACAGATTGGTCCTGAGAGATATAATAGATAGGCTTATCTGTTTCAGCCAGAGGCATCAGTTTTCAGAATTGGGTGTGCATCGGAATCACTGGGGGGCTTCCCAGGTGGTGCTAGTGGTAAAGAACCCACCTGCCAATGCAGGAGGCATAGGAGATGCAGTCTTGATCCCTCCTCCCTGGAGGAGGGCACAGCAACCCACTCAAGTATCCTTGCCTGGAGAATCCCATGGACAGAGAGGTACAGTCCATAGGGTCACAAAGTATCTGACATGACTGAAGTGACTGAGCATGTGCACGAGCAGAATCACTGGGAGAGCTTATGAAACCACAGATTGCTGTTACATCCTCAGGGGTTTTGATTTAGTAGGTTTGGAGTAGAGCCTAACATTTTGCATTTCTATCAAATTTCCAGTGATTATTGGTCCTGCTCCTACGGAGAACATGCTTTGAGAATCATTATCCCCGGTTCTTCAGTTATGGTGATTACAGTCCATACTTAGAAAAAGTTTGAGACATTGAAGAAATAAGTGAATAACCCCCAAGGCTAAACTCTGCACTCAGTCTAGGGACAATAGAAAGAAACAGAAGGCATGCCCCCTTTTCCTCAAAGAATTAAGTGTCCTTAGACCTCAAAGACGGACTTTTTCTGGGTGATCTCATTTGCACCCATAGCCTGATGGCCATTTCTGTACTGATTATTGGCAAATACATATTTCTACTTTTGTTCACCCTCCTGAAAATCACTCATGTTTCCCATCTGGATGTTCAATATATATCTTCCAGATCAGAGATGGCAAATAGCTTTATCTCCTGTGCAAACTAGAATTGATAGTAGCTGTGCTTAGTTGAGAAGGATCTTGAAGCCAGGACAAGGTTAAGGTAAGAAAAAAATAATACTAAAAAACAATCCTGACTAATTTGTCTGTCAGGAGCATAGGAGCATTTTGTGTTGCCATCTGAGTAGGAAACTATAAACATCTCTTGACCCCATCTTCCCCTCCTCCTCTTCCTCTTCCACCCACAAATTCTGTGAAGAGACTAGGTGGGTTCCATCTAGAGCTAGAACCACAGCAAGTATATTCCTGGGCAAACAAGCTCACTCTTTTTTTTTTTTTTCACTCTTACAGAGTTATTCAATTCAAAGCAACTTGGTTTAGAATTCCTTATTCTAATCTTCTTGCATTGCTGTTTTGTTTTTCAAAAGTGTTTGTTCTCTCTGGGTTATGTCCATAGGCTATTTTATGAGCATTTTAATAGTGTTCTGAATATTAATTTTTGATACCTCTTTTCATTCTTATCTTCAAATTAATAACCAGTGATGAATTCTGAAAACTCATGATTTTCATCTCTATTAATAAACCCTGCATAGTAATGAGTATAATATTCTCTGGAAATGATACCAACCAAGAAAGGGACTCCTTCCTTTCTCTTTCTCATCTAATCAGGTTGCAGGCTTCAGTAATGTTTATTACCTGGCTTCTTCTCCATTTCTGCCACCATCATACTATATCACTAATTTTCTTGGTTCCTCTTGACTATAGTCTCTTTTTCTCAACTGAAAGTATGATCATCAATGCTCACCTGCAACCGATTTAAAACTCATAAGTGACTATCCATTGTCTACAGTACTGTTTTTCACATGTTCTTCTTAAATGGACTATAATTGAACAGAACATATGACATTCATTCTGGCTCATAAGGGGTGAGTTTCCATGGCATGGAAGATGAAATATTTTATTCTAGAACAAAGTTGATGAGGTTGGGTGATGAAAAATACTTGGGTCTATTAAAATTGTGCCCTTGCCTCCACTTCAACCAGAGGTTTTTTTTTTATGTATTTTATGTATTGGATCCTCTATAAGTTCCCCTTGGGGAAAAATGCTTTTAAGAAAGTCTGTAAATCTTTGGAATACAAGATAAAATCTTCAAATAGATAGTCAAGACTGTCCATGATCTTGTCCCTACCTGTCTTTCCAGCGTCTTATCTTACTGTATTGTCTCATGTCCCCTTTAAAATAAATACAAGTCCTTTCCAACACCCGTTCCCCACCTCTGCACATATCATTCTTTCCACTTGCAACACTATTTTTCATCTTTTATGGGCCAGAACAAATATCACCTTCTAGGCTAAGTCAGATACAGCTTAGATCATATGTGCTCCCATGGCACTCTGAAAATACTGCAACACTCCCTTGACTCAGACACTTAAATTTCCTGGAGGAGGCAGCATCTTTGATTGCCCCTGGTCCCACCACCTTACCTGACATAGAGTGAATGAACAGGAAAATAAAATTTTATTAAACACATAATAAATAACATTTATTTACATGTGAATCATTTGCTATTTCATACATTATATTTCAATGCCATGCAGTTATAGAAGTGGTACCAAACTGGCATTGCATCCTGGCTATACACTTTACTGACTTTATAGCTTTGAGCAAGTTATATAACCTCTCCATACTGCAGTTTCTTCATGAGTAGGCAGATAGTAGCTACCTCAAAGGAATGAAGTATTTGACATACGTAAACCACCCAGCTCATCATAAGCATTCAGTACATTAGCTAATACTATGATCTAATTTGATTGTTAAATTGACCTAACATTCATTAAGTGTATTTTAGTCTCTCATTTCAACAACTGAGAATCTTCAGGACTTATCAAAGTCTCTCAGCTTTTTATATAATCTTATGTTAGTCAAGAAAATAGCCAATGAGATAAATAAATTTTCTGGCTATATTTAGAATTTGAGTGAGGATATTTTTAAAAATAATTTTAATTACTAAGGCTATTTTTATAATGTTCTATATTGCAACTCAGTACATTTGTTAAAAAAAAAATCCAGTATAGAAGAAAAAGTCATTATACCTAGTCACTCATTTCATTCTATGAATTGCTTCCTAATTGCCTGTTTGTTTTATCTTGATTTTAATTAGGGTATATTTTGTAAGTAATGACTTGACAAGTTTTTGAATCTCTGTAACTACCATCATAGTGAAGCCATCAAATATTTCCTTCATCCTATGAAGTTTCTTCCTGCCTCTGCCAAGCCAGTCTCCACACCACTCATCTAAAGGCAACCTCTCAGTGACTTGCTTCAAAGATTAGTTTTGACAGTTCTTATATTTTCTATAAATTTGATCATGTGGTATGTACTTTTACCATCCAGCTTCTTTCACTCAGGATCATGTTTTTGAGGTGCATCTATGCTGTTGCATTTATCTCTGTTAATCTCTTTTTGTGACTGAGGAGCATTCCATCATATAAATATTCCTCAATCTGTTTATCTACATTCCTGTTGATAGGTATTTGGGATGGCTTCCAGTTGGGGACATTTATAAACGAGATTGATATAAATGAATAAAATTATAGAAGTCAGTTTGCAGACATTTGTTTTCATGTCTTTTCAGTAAATACCTAGGAATAGAACTGACGGGTCATACAGTAAAAATATGTTTATAAGAAACTCCCAAACTATTTTCCAAAGTGGTTGTACCATTTAAACCCCCACTGCTAAAGTATGTCCTTGCCAAAATTTGGTGTAGTCAAATATTTTTTAAAAATTTTAGCCAATATATTGAATGTGGAATTTTACCTCATTAGGATTTTTTCCACATGCTTATTGGCCACATATGTATGTCTGTACATACATATACACACACCACATACACAAACACATATATTTATTATTTGTAGCAGCTTTTTGTTGCTTTGGATAAGTTGTTTTTATGCCAGGATATGGGACATTTTATCAGATATATGTACTATAAATATTTTCCCATTCTAGGACTGTATCAAAAATAAACAAAGCCAAACTTTAGCTAAGATGATGAGAAGAGATTTTATCCAGTAAGTGAGGGAAGCCAGCAGGGACTTGAGTGAAAATTCCAAAGAGTTGGTCAATGTAGGTGTGATTAGACCAGCAATATCTGCTAGCTGGCAATTATGGAACTTAGGTCTTTCACAGAGACTGAGTGACAAAGTTCCTATATATTTTTCATGATTACATTGCAAATGACGGTGTCTAAGTCCTTGAGAAAAACAGACTGAGTTGCTGGAGATATGTACACATCTCAAAGCAACAGCTGAAGGGTTTATGGTCATAAGCTCTCTGGTAAATGTTGTAAGAAAGAGGAGCTGAGTTGTCTGGCTTGCACAGCCCTGAGGCATTTTTTTTTAAATTATTTTTACAAAAAGGAACTCAGAGAGGGAGCTGGGTCAGCCAGGGAAGGGGCGGTAGGCTGCCGGAAGCCATTCCAGGATTGGTCATGTCTCTTAGTGCAGGGGTCCTAAGAGTTCTTTTGTACTTCTCACTTGCTCTTAGTTTTCCTGATGGTATCTTCTGATGAAAATACACTTAATTTTTATGAAGTCCAGGTAAAACTTTTTTTTTTTCTTTTCTGTCTAAGGGATGTGTGTGTGTTCATGTGTTTTCCTATCTTAGGTATCTTTGCTTACCCTAAGGTTGAAAAATGTCATAGCCCAGCCTATCCAGTGGCACTAGTGGTAAAGAATCTGCCTGCCAGTGCAAAAGACACAGGTTCGATCCCTGGGTCAGGAACATCTCCTGAAGAAGGGAATGGCAACCCAATCCAGTACCCTTGCCTGGAAATTGTCCATGGACTGAGGAGCCTGATAGGCTACAGTCCTGGGAGCTGCAGAGTCAGACAAGACTGCTCAACTGAACACAACACAAGGTTACAAAATATCCTCAAATAGTCTCTTCTGGGAGATGTATACTTCTGGATTTAACATTCAGCTCTATGATATATGTCAAACTTATTTTTATATATAGTTTGCTGATACACTGCTTTTTTTCCTCACATGTAAACATACAATTCCCCAGTACCATTTTTTTCAAAAAGATACTCTCCCCCTATTGAATTGATCTGGTATTTTGGTATAAAATCACTTGGCTATATGTGTGTGACTCTATTTCCAAACCATTATGTTCTGCTGATCTATTATTTTTCATCTAATACCACACTGCCTTAATTGCTATAGCATAAGCCTTGAAATCTAGGTTGAATCTTACATATTTTTCAACATCATTTTGGATATGTTAGATCCTTTGCATTCTCAGATAATTATTTTTTGAAAAATTTTTTTGACAAGGATTGACTCACAGGCAAATTTTCGAAAAATGATTCCCTAATAATACTGAGACTTTCAGTATATGCAAGTTTTCTATATTTATTTCGCTGTTCTTTAACATCTCTTAGTGCTGTTTGTAATTTCCAGTGTACTGTTGTTATGCATCTTCTTTAGACACTTTCTTAAATATTTGATAATTTTGGTGCTGTTAAAAATGGTAAATTCAGTTTTATGTTCCAATTGTTTGTTACTAGTACATAGAACTAAAATAAAAATGAAATAGAAATTTTATGTTGATTTCATGTTATGCTGCTGTACTAAGTTAGCTCTGTATTAGTGTTTTAGTTTTTTTGTTGTGATTATTAAAATTTTTAGACTCTATAAAGTTTGTTTTTTGTTTTTTTTTTTTTACAAAGCAAATCTTCTAGGAATAACAAGAATTTTACAACTATTTTCCCAATTTTAATTCTTTTAATTCTTGTTTTGCCTTGTTGCATGGGAGAGAAGACTAGAAAAAATGATAGTAAGCCTCTTTGCTGAGTTCCTGATCATAGGGGGAAAGGGCTTCATTTTTTACAACTAAATGTTAATTATAATCTATAATGCTAAAATTAATGTTAAGTGTAGATTTCTCATAGATGCCATAAAACTGAGAAATTTTATTTTAGTCATTGTCTGCATGGCCTGTAGTGTTGTTCCCAACTTAATTCTCAATTTGTATAACTTGTCATCTTTTTTCTTAATGTGACTAAATATTTATCAATTTCATTGAGTCTCTGAAGAAATCAGCTTTAATTTCACTGATTCTCACTCTGTTTTGTTTTGTTTTCAGTCTGTAGATCTCTACTCTTTATTCAGTTCAGTTCAGTCTCTCAGACATGTCCAACTCTTTGTGACCCATGGACTGCAGCACGCCAGGCCTCCCTGTCTATCATCAACTCCCAGAGCCTGTTCAAACTCATGTCCATTAAGTCAGTGATGCCATCCAACCATCTCATCCTCTGTCGTGCCCTTCTCCTTCTGCCTTCAATCTTTCCCAGCCTCAGGGTCTTTTCAAATGAGTCAGTTCTTCACATCAAGGGGCCAAAGTATTGGATTTTCAGCGTCAGCATCAGTCTTCCCCATGAATATTCACGACTGATTTCCTTTAGGATTGACTGGTTTGATCACTTTGCAGTCCAAGGGACTCTCAAGAGTCTTCTTCAATACCACAGTTCAAAAGTATCAATTCTTCAGGTCTCAGCTTCCTTTATGGTCCAACTCTCACATCCATACATGACTACTGGAAAAACCATAGCCTTAACTAGACGGACCTTTGTTGGCAAAGTAATGTCTCTGCTTTTGAATATGCTATCTAGGTTGGTCATAACTTTTCTTCCAAGGAGTAAGCGTCTTTTAATTTCATGTCTGCAGTCACCATCTGCAGTGATTTTGGAGCCCAAGAAAATAAAGTCTGTCACTGTTTCTATTGTTTCCTCCATCTATTTCCCATGAAGTGATGGGACTGGATGCCATGATCTTCGTGTTTTGAATGTTGAATTTTAAGCCAGCTTTTTCACTCTCCTCCTTCACTTTCATCAAGAGGCTCTTTAGTTCCTCTTCACTTTCTGCCATAAGGGTGGTGTCATCTGCATATCTGAGGTTATTGATATTTCTCCTGGTAATCTTGATTCCAGCTTGTGCTTTATCCAGCCCAGCGTTTCTCATGATGTACTCTGCATATAAGTTAAAAAAGCAGGGTGATAATATACAGCCTTTACATACTCCAATTTAAAGCACTCCTTTTGCATTTTGGAACCAGTCTGTTGTTCCATGTGTAATTCTAACTGTTGCTTCTTGACCTGCATGCAGATTTCTCAAGAGGCAGGTAAGGTGGTCTGGTATTCCCACCTCTTGAAGAATTTCCCACTATTCTTTATTATATCCATTTATTTGCTTTCTTTAAGTTCCATAAATTTTCTATTTTTTAAAGTGAAAAGTTTAGTCATTGATTTGAGATATTTGTTTTATAATATGAAAACTTACACCTTAAATTCCATTTAGGTTGTAAAGCAATTTTCCTCCAATTAAAAAAATTAAAAATTCCTTTTAAAACATTCTTTCATTGCATTCACAGTTTGATATGCTTTGTTTTGATTTTACTCAAGTCTAAACAGTTTCTTTTTTCTCTTGTAATTTCTTGTTTAATCCTTGGGTTATTTATTAATATTAAATTTTTTAATTAATTAATTTTTTACTTTACAATATTGTATTGGTTTTGCCATACATCAACATGAATCTGCCATGGGTATACACATAAAAAATAAATAAATAAATAAAGTATTTTAGTTTTTTCCCTATATCATTCTATAATTAGGTTAATTTTATTTTGGGCAGAGAGTTTGTGTTATTGTTATTTTACATTTCTTAATGTTTCATTTATATGAAATGAATGCCTTAAAGATTTCCCTTTTTCTTTGTTTTTTCAGCTGTTTGATGTCTTTGGTGTGGTTAGTTTTGTTATTTATCTGGCTTGATGTGCCCTGTTTCTTGGATACATGATTTGGTTTCATTAATTAATTTTGGAAATTTCTCAGCCATTTTCCCTTTTATGTACAATGCAGGGGTTAGGAGTACTGACCCTTCATGTGTTACTGAGTCCAGACTTATATTGCTCATACAACAAAGGGCCAAATAATCGAGAGAAGAGTTGTTGGGGTAAGAAATAGCAACTTTATTCAGAAAGCCAGCACACTGAGAAGATGGTAGTCTACTGTCCCAAACAGCCATCTTGCTGAGGTCTGGATACTAGCTTCTTTTATAGAACAAAGAGGGGAAGGTGTGAATGTAAGTAAAAAAGGTGATAAGTTGTTGCAAATATTTTCTGTTTGGGGCTAGACTCCAGAAGGGATGTGTTAATGTCTTCTTTCCTGAAGTCATTCACAGGCCTGGTTAGAATATTTCCTGTGAATTAAACATAGGTACTTTGACTTAACACTCAGGCATGGGAGGCAGGATTCCTAGAGATAGGCCATTATATATACTTTAAGCTATAGGTGGAGAAGGCAATGGCACCCCACTCCAGTACTCTTGCCTGGAAAATCCTATGAACGAAGGAGCCTGGTAGGCTGCAGTCCATGGGGTCGCTAAGAGTCGGATACGACTGAGCGACTTCCCTTTCGCTTTTCACTTTCATGCATTGGAGAAGAAAATGGAAACCCACTCCAGTGTTCTTGCCTGGAGAATCCCAGAGATGGGGGAGCCTGGTGGGCTGCCGTCTATGGGGTCGCATCGAGTTGGACACGACTGAAGTAACTTAGCAGCAGTAACAGTAGCAGTAAGCTATAGGCTACATCCCTTTACCTATTAACTTGTAGCAAAAGCAATAGAAAACAAAGGTTAAAGTAAAAGAAACAGATCCAATATGGAGTCAGATTTGTTCTTCCCTATTATACATGCAATTGAAAATCCATATATAAACTTTACAGTTAGCTCTCATATCTGCAGTTCCACATTCAAGGATTCAACCAACTGTAGAAAAATTCAACCAATTTTGGTATACTGAAAAAATCTGCATATAAATGGGCCTGCACAGTTGAAACCATGTTTTTCAAGTGTCAACTGCATTTATTCTACCCATATCATTTTCCTTTTCTCCTTCTGTGATTCCAATTCCACATATTTCAGAGCAATTAATATTGTCCCACAGTTTTCAGATACCTTTTTCTGTACCCCTCTCCACAACACTTTTCCCCCCCTTTCTCTGTGTAATATTTTGTAGTTTATATTGATCTGTCTTCAAGTTCACTGATTCTTTCATTGACTGCATTAATTCTACTGATGAGAGTGACAAAAGAATTTTTCATCTATCTTATTTAGCTTTTTATTCTTCATTTCCACTTGATCACTTATTATAGTTTCCATATTCCTATTGACATTTTCTATATGATCATGCATATAGTTTATCTTTTCAATTAGGGACTTGCTAATGAAAGTTGTTTCTTTTTTAACCCCCTAGTTTTATAGACTCAGCAACTGAATCATATGTGATTCTAGTTCTATTGATTGTTTAGTTGATTGATAATGTTTTCACTTGCTTCTTTGTATATTTCATAATTTTTTTTAACAAGCTGTGCTTTTTGTTTACGACAGAAGAAAATAAGTTTTATATTATATATGCTCAGAAATGAGCCCCCCTCTGTTCTGCTTAGCCTTCAGTGTGGAAGACTAAGATTATCTATGTACTTGGTCACTGAGCCAAGTAGTTTATTGTTGCTATGATTACTTTCAATGTACCACAGTCCTCACGTTCCTCCAGTGTTACTTTGTAGAGTACAAACTGATTTTCCAGAAAGTTTTCCTTAATGTCTGCTCTTTTCCTGCTATAGGCTTTTGTATATCCCTCAAAGAAGTCTATTTTAACACTCTTTCAGCAGATTATTGTTACTCAAACCTCAGTAACCTAGTGATAGAGAGTGGAGGATGTTCTCTGATATTCTGGCTCATTCTCAGTTGCAGGCAGGTTCTCTGTCTCCTTTGGTCTCATTGTGGAACATTCTCATTAATCCTATTCCTGCCTCAGCAGTAGGGTGTGTCCCTATTATTCTGGGACAAGGATGTGTCCCTGTCCTTCATTCAGCTATAGACAGATTTTTCTGTTTCTTCCTCCCAAATACAACTGGTCTTCACCCATACCTGACAGTGATATGTCTTATTGTCATTTCCCCAGTGAATTAAGACTTATTCCATAGGGCTGATAGAGGAGGATGATTTCTATGGAGCTACATCACTGCTGTCTCCTTTTTCTTGCTCTGCACCACAAAGGAGGATCTCTCACCCTGTGCCCTGCCTCCAGTCTTTCTCATGAGAAATCTGAGACTAGAATCTGAAATGTCTTTTCTTTGACTTACTTAAGAAGTGTATATTTGCTGAAGATAACCTAGGTTGAGTTGATTACTTCCTGTACTTTTAAACATATTTACCCATTGTCCTCTGTCGTCTATTATTTATATTGAAAAGTCAGCCATCATTTGCATCCCTGTTCCCATGTGTGTAATCTCTGGCCACTTAAGAGTTGCTGTTTGCAACTCATCTTCAGTAGTTTCTCCTTTGTGGAGAATCTTGCCAGTGTCATAAGGTAGGAAAGACAAGATGGGAGTGGATTGTAGTAATAAACTTGCCATCTCCCAAACCTCTGTGATGACAGGGTTTTCTGAGGTGATTGGTCTTTCCCCTCACACAAAGTTCCTTTTCTCTGAGAGAATGATGTTCTTGCTTAGAGCACTGTTGTTCCACCCTTCCTAGTCTATTTAACTACCCCAACTTTGACACATGCACATTGCCCTCATTCTGGTCACAGAAGAGACCCCTCATAGTCCTAGACTGAAAATGTGAAAAGCTCAAGCATAAATCTGCAACATACACCATCATAGTGTTAATTCTATCTGAAAAGTAGCCACAGACCACACTTAGAAACCAGGACAGGAGTAAGTTCCTGTGGTGCATTTGTTAAAATGATTTTTGGAAATACCAATTTTGCTGTGCTTACTCTTTCCAACCTAACATTTACTTTGGAATAACATATTCAACGACTTCACTCCCAAGAGTTCACGCTTACTTGAATAGCCTGGACTCCGTGACCTGGCACACCTCTGGAAAGGCTTCAATTAGCATCAAGCCCACAGCTGAATTTCAAGATGCCTGGGGCCCCATGCTTGAGACTACAGAACTAAACTCTCATTTTGTCTTTCATCTTCATCTATGAAAGTTGCAGAGCACACCATGTTGACCAATGATGTGAGGGAAGTGGAAAATAGATTTTTATTAGTGAAAGGCATCTGAGGATAAAAAAAAAAAAAAGCCCTGTACAACAGTAGACTAGTATTTTGATTGCAAAGGCCAGAGGCCCTGCCACATTCTAATTGACATACTCTCAAATTAGATGTCTTTGCTGGATTATATAACTGCATTAATTCACCACTTCATCTTAAAATGAGTTCATTTTTGGTGAAAGATTCATGAAGGGATTAAATGGAAGTGACAGCACAAAGCTAAGCAATGCTCACAGTCCCAACTGCAATGCTCAAAACTAGGCCAAAGAGGGGAAATACCACATGTTTAATACCAACAAAGACTTCCTTAATTGACCAGGGTTTTTTGTTTTCATTTATTTTGTTGGTAAAAGTAATTTTCTGAATTCGGCTAGATGTTCACCTTTTCTTCTGCTCTCCTAGGAGATTTAGGAGGAAGTAAACAAGGATTAGGGGCCTTACTACCTCTTAAATATGGCAGGAGACATCTTCTCTCTGTGGTTCAGTCTGGAAAAGTTAGGAACCAGGAAATTGAAAGGGGTTTATGAGCAATCCTTTTATTATCCCTCTTAAACATTATCTCCAAATGCATCTTCCTTAAATCCCTGGTAAGTCAAGGTAGTTCTTCTGCACTTACTGGGCAAAGTGGCTATGGCTGAAATTAAGAGCAAAGGAAATACATCAAGCTTTAAACATACAGGAAGGAAACAGGGAAAGGCTTTTGGTAAAAAATTGAAACGATTGTCACTCCATTAGAGCTTTAATTTAAGCAGAAGTTCAAATTCATTGAAGACTCCTTGACCCACATTTGTAGAGGAACTGGTAGAGACTCATAAAAGTGAAAGTCACTCAGTCGTGTCCAACTCTTTGAGACCCCATGGACTGTACAGTCCATGGAATTCTACAGGCCAGAATACTGGAGTGGGTAGCTGTTCCCTTCTCCAGGGGGTCTTCCCAACCCAGAAATCGAACCCAGGTCTCCCATATTGCAGGTGGATTCATTACCAGCTGAGCCACCAGGGAAGCCTGAGCAACTCATACACAACCACAAGAAGAAAAATTCTCATGAAAGATTAGCGGCAGTATCCTCTGCAACCACCCACTTCTGCGTGCACTTCTGGGTTGAAAGCAAAAAGGCAGTGAAAAGATAATTTGCTTTTTGTCACTCTTATTTGAGGTACACATGACTTAAGGTACCTGTATTTTTCAATATTTGTGGTCCTCATATCTTTTACTGCTATCAGGAACCAATTACAGAACTGAGAATGATCTCATGTTTAGTGGCAGCATTCTAAAAGAGGTAACACAACTTGTACTGTTTCACCATCTCAATTTAAAATACTCTAGTGATAAAGTGTCAGTAGTAAATATTTGTCCTTGGAAAAATGGCTTGGAAATGAATTTTCAGTAAAAAATTCAGAGTTAGAGTAAAGCTTACTGTAAATGTGAAAATTTAAAATGGCCAAGCAACTGGTGATTATCAATCAGTTATTCTTTAGATATGCAATTACTAGTCCTTTCACTTACAGTTAAGCATTTAAAAGATTATAATCCCACCTTCTGTATAGAAGAGATGATTTTATGATCCTATCAAAATGGAAAATGCTTAGTAGAGCATTTAGATAAAACAAAAATAAAATAAGATTTGAAAAAAGGATTGGAGTTTACTGCTAGGCATACACACCGAGGAAACCAGAATAGAAAGAGACACATGTACCCCAAGGTTCATCACAGCACTGTTTATAATAGCCAGGACATGGAAACAACCTAGATGTCCATCAGCAGATGAATGGATAAGAAAGCTGTGGTACATATGCACAATGGAGTATTACTCAGCCATTAAAAAGAATACATTTGAATCAGTTCTAATGAGATGGATGAAACTGGAGCCTATTATACAGAGTGAAGTAAGCCAGAAAGAAAAACACCAATACAGTATACTAACACATATATATATGGAATTTAGAAAGATGGTAATGATGACCCTGTATGTGAGACAGCAAAAGAGACACAGATGTGTAGAGCGGACTTTTGGACTCTGAAGGAGAGGGAGAGGATGGAATGATTTGGGAGAATGGCATTGAAACATGTATACTATCATGTAAGAAACGAATAGCCAGTCTATGTTCGATGCAGGATACAGGATGCTTGGGGCTGGTGCATGGGGATGATCCAGAGAGATGATATGGGGTGGGAGGTGGGAGGGGGGTTGATGTTTGGGAACTCATGTACACCCGTGGTGGATTCATGTCAATGTATGGCAAAACCAATACAGTATTGTAAAGTAAAATAAAG
Source organism: Oryx dammah (assembly GCF_014754425.2). Classification (NCBI taxonomy): domain Eukaryota; kingdom Metazoa; phylum Chordata; class Mammalia; order Artiodactyla; family Bovidae; genus Oryx; species Oryx dammah. The sequence continues at coordinate 50,401,667 of NW_024070207.1, forward strand.
TAAAAATAATTTTTTTATAGAATTTCAAATGTATATTTAGGAACTTCAAAAGTTGAAGAAAAGTGGTCTCAAATGAAATTTACCTCAAATGTTTTGGCTTTCGGAAAAATTAAGCTATTTTAAATTTGCTTTTATCTTAATTAAATATCAGTTACTATAAATTGCTAGTTGAACGTTTAAAAAATTTCCCCAAACAGAAATTTATAAATATTTAGTAAGGTTATTTTAAAAATTTAAACATTCAGGTCTGTATTAACCTTCCACGTCCATTTGTAAATGCACATAGATTCCCTTAAAGGGTTTGTTCCTGACTGGGGAAAAATAGCTTAACTGCAATTTAAATGTAAAAGCAGGTTTTTTTAAAAAAAAATTCCACATCTTATACGAACATTTTCTAAATTAAAAACTGTAAGTCTCTTTGAAAGCATAAAATCTTATATTATAAATATTACTTGATCTGATTCTTACTCTGTGCTATGAATCAAGGCTTTATCCAAGCAACACAAATGCAAATAGAAATGAGTGCAATTTTGATAGGGTTTAAAAATGAATGAAATCCAGAATAAGGTTAAATGAGTATATTTTAGGTTCTAAAATGTTGAGTTCAAATAGCAGTTTTCTGAATTAAATTCAAATTCCATTGAGGGGCCCGTCTGAGCTGCAGACCTTCCTCCTGCTTCCCACATTCCAGCTACAATCAATCCATTGCTTTCTGTTCTGTGAAGCAATTCTTTCCAGTGTCTTCCTAGGACAGAACATCCTTTCATGCAGGAAGCCCTTGTCAAGAAGCATTCCCAAATTAACCCCATTTCTCCCATTTCTATCCTTCTTCTGGGTTGACTCAATTTGCTTCAAAATGGCTTCCTGTAACAATTAACTTGGTGCTGATCATGTGCAATATTTGTATAACTAGACAATGAGATCACAAGAAATAATCCTATCTTTCCACTACATGCGAATGCCACATCCTCCATAAAGATTTCTCTGTTCATCTATTTGGAATTACATCCTGCTCTTTTTTTCATTCTCATATTTACTTTGCACCTCTTGTTGATTATTTAATTCTACTGTGTGTGGTGGTTATTTTGCTCACATGTGTGACCCAAGTATTTCTCCAGTTATATTTATGAAAGTAAAGAGACTAAGCTCTATTTTGTTGCTTTGTTCTTTTTTTAACCTACTGATTCTAATTCCAGACTTCTAGAAATATACTGCCCTCATTTATATCTGAAAGGATCAATGAAGTAGTTCACGGATGCTTATAAATAAGATCTCTGCTTCTATATGATAGCTACCATGTGACTTCCTCTTCCTCTCTGACTTTTCTCCCATCAGTCACCACAGCTGCTGATGTGTTATGTTATCCAGGGTCCTCATTATTCCTGTGTTCTTATGTTCATAGCTTCTTCAGTTTCTTCTTGTAGCCTTCTCTTACCCAGAGCTCAGACATGAGTTTGCTGAAATAGGTTACGGAATCACCATTGAGACAAGCTCTCTGCTATTATTGTATAGACAGTCTTTGGCAATTATGTTCCAACAATTCAAGCCCAGCCGTGTCTAAATTCAGGAAGTAATATGGCTTATAAAGAAGCTGGGACCTTTAATACACAACCCTACCCCCACTGCCTTTGGACTTCGAGAGGATACTGTCCTGCATCTCCCCATCCACCAGCAACCAGCACAGTATTTTCAATATAGCACATGTTTAATAAATCTAGGTTGAATAAATCCATTCTCTCTGATAATACCTAGTGTAAAATTAGACATACAATAGATTCCTATTACATAGCTTTAAATAAAACATAGATATGATAGTTACATTATACAATATGATGCCTTTTAATTAGGAAATTTCCATTTTAAGACAGAAAGCTATAATTTTGTTATAAACACTGGAGATATGGTCTCCACACTTCAATTTTGAAGCCCACCTCACTCTAAAGTTATACTTTTCTTCACTTTCCAACTGTTTTGACTAGAAAGCAAAGTGATTATTTTCTTTCTCTATGTCCTCACATCGTATCCACTCTAAAGCCCACTGTAATTTGGCTTGTGCCTTAAATATAACATGAAAATCATGTTTGCCAAGGTCAACAAAATTATTTTAGTTGCTCAGTCTAACAATGAGGCTTCATTCCTTGGCCTTACTTAAACCCTTAACAGAAATTGGCTAGGTTACAAAAATCTTTCTTTGGATATTTGTTTCCTGGCATAAAGAATACTGTATTCTCCTGTTTGTTTCCTATTTTTCTAGTGTCTCTATCTCATTTGGATACTTACCTTCTCTGTCCATCTGTAAATATTCACACTTTTCTCCTAGGTCCTTTTCTTATTTCCAAATACTCTCATGATTTCTATTTCCATGTATACACTTAAAAATACAAAATTTCCAACCCAATTCTCCCTTCTGCATTTCTGACATGGTTGTCCAAATATGACTGGCAATATAGGCATACCACTTTTCTTTAAGCTACTCAAATATGCTATACTCTCTTTCCTCCAAATTTTGCACATGATGTTTCTTAAGCCTGAGATTTGCTTATCCAGATAAATTTCCACTCCCTCAAATAATCTGTCAGCTTTTGGCTGATGACACTGTACCCATAAGATTGTAAATTACTTTCAGTTGACAACATATACCATGTTCTCCCTTGCTTTGGAGTCTTATAATAGATATAAGGTATGAAAGGAATTATAGGGGCTTCCCTGGTGGCACTAGTGATAAAGAATCCACCTACAATGCAGGAGACATAAGAGATGTGGGTTTGACCCTTGGTTCGGGAAGATCCCCTGGAGGAGGGTATGGAAACCCATTCCAGTATTCTTGCCTGGAGAATCCCATGGACAGAGGAGACTGGTGGGTTACAGTCCATAGGGTTACACAGAGGTGGACATAAATGAAGCTACATAGTGCACACGTGCACACACACACAGAGACATAGAGGGATTACACTAACTTTTTGGAGCAAAAATGCATTTCTAAATTTTTCTAATTCAAATTCAGCCTGATTTAAAACCCTCTCTTGGCTCCTGGGAAATTGACTCTTGTGTTGTTGTTGTGCTTAGTTGCTCAGTCATGTCCAACTCTTTGTAACCCTTTGAACTGTAGCCTGCCAGCCTCTTCTGTCCATGGGATTTGTTAGACAAGAATACTGGAATGGGTTTCTATTTCTTCCTCCAGGAGATCCTCCTGACCTAGGGATCAAACCCATGTTTCCTGCATCTCTGGCACTGTAGATGATTCTCTACCCGCTGAGCCACTGGGAATTTCCCTGTGAAATCGAATGTCAGTCATTATTTGATCCCCTTTCCATTGACTTTAAAATAATGCCAGGTTTACTTTGTGCTGAAAATCCATGAGAGGGGCCCTGGTTTTATTTCCTGAGGTCATCCTATGAATGCTCATTATCTAAGTTCATGTTACCCATTTCATATAGAAAGCACTAATATTTCTATGACAAGAACAGGTAAAAGAATCTTCACCTTAGCTCTCAAGGTCAAGGGGTTAGTGGTCATTACCAAGCACATGCATTACCTCCCCAATTCCATCCATCTATGCATATACCACTTATTCAGAGGTTCCACCACCTCTCAGGGGTGCTGTATTGGAGAGCAATGTCAGTCCCCTAGCATTTATATCAACCCTAATCTCTAGCTCTGTCTATCTTTATCCAAGAAAAGACACCATTTCCTGGGACTAAAGCCATGTACTATTCCTTTACAGAAAAAAACTAGCCTCCATCCTCTCCTGCTCCGAAAGTGTTGTGTTAGTCACTCAGTCATGTCTGACTATTTGTGACCCCATGGACTATAGACTTCCAGGGTCCTCTGTCCATGGAATTCTCCAAGCAAGAGTACTGGAATGAGTTGCCATATCTTTCTCCAGGAGATCTTTCCAACCCAGGGATCAAACAAAAGTCTCCTGCATTGACAGGCAGATTATCACTGAGCCACCTGGGAAGCCTGAGAATGGGTAAAAGAATGATTACCCTGCTCTGAAAACATTCATCATAATCCTCATTGGAGGGCTTGAATCATAGTCTCCTTACTTTCTTCCAAAGCTGTGATGGGAGAAATATGTAGAGATGAAGTGAGTTACCTTGTGTGCAAACCAATATGGACCCTGATCAACAACAGCTGGAGAAAGAGGAGTTTTATTTTTCACTTGTCCTAATATGTCTACAGGAGCCAAGAAATCAATATGCCAGTCACTGTTCCTGCCCCCCACACACACACACACTCAGGTACAGACTAACTATTCACACTACTAGACTGATTCAATTCAGTTCAGTCGCTCAGCTGTGTCTGATTCTTTGCAACCTCATGGACTGCAGCACGCCAGGCCTCCCTGTCCCTCATCAACACGCAGAGTTTTCTCAAGCTCATGTCCATTGAGTCGGTGATGCCATCCAACCATCTCACCCTCTGTCATCCCCTCCTCCTCCTGCCTTCAATCTTTCCCAGCATCAGGGTCTTTTCCAATGAGTCAGTTCTACTCATCAGGTGGCAAAGTATTGGAGTTGCAGCTTCAGCATCAGTCCTTCTAATGAATATTCAGGACTGATTTCATTTAGGATGGACTGGTTGGATCTCCTTGCTGTCCAAGGAACTCTCAAGAGTCTTCTCTAACACCACAGTTCAAAAGCATCAATTCTTTGGTGCTCAGATTTCTTTATAGTCCAATTCTCACATTCATACATAGTACTAGAAAAACCATAGCTTTGACTAGGTGGACCTTTGTTGGCAAAGTAATGTCTCTGCTTTTAATATGCTATCTAGGTTGGTCATAATTTTTCTTCCAAGGAACAAGTGTATTTCAATTTCATGGCTGCAGTCACCATCTACAGTGATTTTGGAGCCCCCAAAAATAAAGTCTGTCACAGTTTCCACTGTTTCCCCACCTATTTGCCATGAAGTGATGGGACCAGGTGCCATGATCTTAGTTTTCTGAATGTTGAGTTTTTTCTCTCTCTTCTTTCACTTTTATCAAGAGGCTCTTTAGTTCTTCGCTTTCTGCCATAAGTGTGGTATCATCTTCATATCTGAGGTTATTGATGTTTCCTCTGGCAATCTTGATTCCAGCTTGTGCTTCATCCAGCTCAGGGTTTCTCATGATGTACTCTGCATGTAAGTTAAATAAGTAGGGTGACAATATACAGCTTTGACATACTCCTTTCCCTATTTGGAACCAGTCTGTTGTTTCATGTCCAGTTCTAACTGTTGCTTCCTGACCTGCATACAGATTTCTCAAGAGGCAGGTAAGGTGGTCTGGTATTCCTATCTAGACTGATTGACTTCCACGTATTCTTTAGGCCCTGGTTTAAATGTGGCCCAGTTCCAATATACCTTCCAAGATCTTAAAAAATTTGGTTTCCTTCCCAAGAGCTTCCACAATCCCTGTACATCCTATGTTATATACTATATACATACCACTCCATATTGGAACTGCCTACTTGGTTATCTGTCCCATTTAGAGTGTGAGCTTCATGAGGGCAGCAGGTATTTTTGGTTCCCTAACTATTCTCCTATTCCTGGAATGCAAAGTCAAGTGGGCCTTAGGAAGCATCACTATGAACAAAACTAGTGGAGGTGATGGAATTCCAGCTGAGCTATTTAAAATCTTGAAAGATGATCCTGTGAAAGTGCTGCACTCAGTATGCCAGCAAATTTGGAAAAATCAGCAGTAACCATAGGACTGCAAAAGGTCAATTTTCAGTCCAATCTCAAAGAAAGGCAATGACAAAGAATGTTCAACCTACTGAAAAATAGTACTCATCTCACACACTACCAAAGTAATGCTGAAAAGTCTCCAAGCCAGGCTTCAACAGTATGTGAACCAAGAGCTTCCAGATGTTTAAGCTGGCCTTAGAAAAGGCAGAGGAACCAGGGATTAAATTGCCAACATCTGTTGGATAATAGAAAAAGCAAGAGAATTCCAGAAAACCATCTGCTTCATTGACTATGCTAAAGCCTTTGAGTGTGTGGATCACAATAAACTGGAAAATTCTTAAATACAAGACTACCTGACCTGCTTTCTGAGAAACCTGTATGCAGTTAAAGAAGCAACAGTTAGAACTGTATATGGAACAGCAGACTGGTTCCAAATTGGGAAAGGAGTATGTCAATGTTGTCACCCTGCTTATTTAACTTATATGCAGAGTACATCATGTGAAATGCCAGGCTGGATGAAGTACAAGCTGGAATCAAGATTGCTGGGAGAAATAGCAATAACCTCAGATATGCATATAATACCAACCTTATGGCAGAAAGTGAAGAGAAACTAAAGAGCCTCTTGATGAAAGTGAAAGAGGAGAGTGAAAAAGCTGGCTTAAAAGTCAGCATTTAAAAAACTAGGATCATGGCATCTGGTGCCTTCAGTTCATGGCAAATAGATGGGGAAACAATGGAAACAGTGACAGACTTTATTTATTTATTTATTGGCTCCAAAATCACTGCAGATGGTGACTTTGGCCATGAAATTAAACGACGCTTACTCCTTGGAAGGAAAGTTATGACCAACCTAGACAGCATATTAAAAAGCAGAGACATTACTTTGCCAACAAAGTCAAAGCTATGTTTTTCCTGGGAGTCAAGTATAGATGTGAGAGTTGGACTATAAAGAAGGCTGAGCACCGAAGAATTGGTATTTTTGAACTGTGGTGTTGGATAAGACTCTTGAGAGTCCCTTGGACTGCAAGGAGATCCAACTAGTGCATCCTAAAGGAAATCAGTCCTGAATATTCATTGGAAGGACTGATGCTGAAGCTGAAACTCCAATACTTTGGCCATCTGATGCGAAGAACTGACTCAATGGAAAAGACCCTGATGCTAGAAAAGATTGAAGGCAGGAGGGGAAGAGGACCACAGAGAGTAAGATGGTTGGATATATCACTGACTTGATGGACACGTTTGAGCAAGCTCTTGGAGTTGGTGATGAACAAGGACTGCTTGCTGCAGTCCATGGGGTTGCAAAGAGTCAAACACAACTAAGTGACTAAACTGAAGTGAATTATTCTCCTTGGTCACGAAGATCCCTCTCTAGTGTTCTTGCCTGGAAAATTCCATGGACAGAGGAGCCTTATGGGCTACAGTACATGGGATCACAAAATCAGACATGACTGAACATGAGCATACATACACCTCTATAAAATTATTCTCAGCCCCACTGAAATATACAATGTATTAGTCAAACATTTGACACATTTCTCAGGTGACATTACTGAATCACCTCCATGGGCAGTCTGTAATGAAGTCCTTATCAGTACCTTTTGACCAAGTGCAATTTTAGATTTATATAGAGAATATCTACTTTTTATTTCCTTCTTTTTCAATGAATTAATATTTAGTTTTCAGTCTATTGTGGTCTTTCTGATTTTGAATATCCTCATTCTATCTTTTTTCTTTAGACAGACCCTAGATTTTGCACCAGGTCTCTAGAGAAATTGTGAGAAATTTTAGAGTTCACAAATCAACTTGACACCTTTTCAACCAAGATGCAGTGGAAGAACACATTTTGCCCACTAGGTACATTTACCAGGTCCCAGACTCCATCATCCTGCAATTACATGTCCTCACTTCACTTCTTAGAAGGTTGCAGCTTTCAATATGCCTTCCACAATCCTTTCAAGAATCTGCAGAATTGATACAGATAAAATCAAGCCACTGAAAACCTTGTGCTTAACCAGTTTCCCCCACCCCCCCACCCCGAGCTCTAATCTTAAAGTGAATAGACAAATATTTGTTCCACCTCTGATGAGCTATTAACTGTGACCTTTAGCAAAGTCATCTCAAATCTTTGACGCTCAGTATTCTCCTCTATGAAATAGGGATAATAATAGTCCATACCCCATAAGATTGCTATGAGGATTAAATGAGATTACGACTAAAATGGAGCACTTAGCACAGACCTGGTACACAGTTAAAGGCCAATGCATGGTGATTATATAGTAATTACTTAATCAAACTTTTAATTTCAGATATAAAGCATGCAAGGTCCTTTTGAAGAGTCCCATGGTGAGAAGTTAGTGACTGAGGCATTTAAAAAGAATTGCAATTGACCCTTAGAGGAATGACATTTCTGAGATCCTTTTTCTCAGAAGAAATCTAACAAGGGGAGGCCCATGTCATTCTTTCTGACCCAATAACAGCTTGAATCAATTATGTGCAATGCTAAGAATATATTTTTACTCTAAGTGTTTTTACCTTAAATTCATGTCAAGGCACAATAACTTGAATAGATAATTCAGTATAATATCCAAGAAATAAGGAAATATGTCCAGTGAGTGATTCCAACTGGGCTGGTCTTACAATGAGACTTGATGGGGGTGGGAATCGTAAGTGTCTTTAAGAAGAACCAATATACAGGGCTCTACAGTCAGTCATTCAATTACATGTTTCCAGTTTTTGCAGATGTGCCTTTACGGTGCTTTATCAGAGTTGGATCATATGTGATATTCTTGCAGATCCTCAAACAATTGCCAAGTATCAAAGGCCATCAAGATAAAGTCATCAAGAAGCTTAGTCAATAACCAGTATTGATTTTAATAATATTATTTACAATGACTATCTTTTGTGGAGTGACTTTTATGAGTCAAGTTTGGTAATCAGTTTTGTATGGCCATTACCTCTGATCTTTATAATAATCCCATGCTGTAGATAAAATCATTACCATTTTACAGATGAGAAAACAGATTTAAAGAGATTCATATGTTTCCCATATTCATATAGTGTGTAAGTATCTTTAAGGCTTAACTCAGGTCTGTCACACAGCTATTCTTTTTCTCCCATCCAAATACTAACCAGGCCCAACGCTACTTAGCTTCTGAGATCAATCATGCTCTTTTTAACAGTTCACATTGATTCTTGTTTGGGGACCAAGTAGGCCTTAGCTGACAGTCACTGAAACTGTTCCACCCAATACAATCAAAAGAAAGAAAGTGAAAGTTGCTCAGTCATGTTCAACTTTTTGTAGACCCCATGGGCTATACAGTTCATGGCATTCTCCAGGCCAGAATATTAGAGTGGGTAGCCTTCCACTTCTTCAGGGGATCTATCCAAACCCAGGGATTGAACCCAGGTCTCCTGCATTGCAGGCAGATTCTTTACTAGCTGAGCCACAAGGGAAGCTCAAGAATACTGAAGTGGGTAGCCTATCCCTTCTCCAGCAAGATCTTCCCGACCCAGGGATGGAACCAGGGTCTCCTGCATTGCAGGTGGATTCTTTACCAACTGAGGTATCAGGGAAGCCCCAGTGCAATCAAACTGTGATGTTAAAAAAAAAATGACAAGTATATTCAGAATATCCAAAAATTATATATGTTTATGCCAGAATTTTCTTTTTGCCTTTTGTGCTTGCAAATACATTATTCAACAGCATTATCTTTTAAGATTTGTTAAGCAGTCTCTTCAGTAGTATTTAAGGATTTTTTGAACAGGATCTTTATGCAGGTTGTCATCATTGCATCTCAGTCCCCTCAAGCAAACGGTCAGGTTGAAAGGATGGTACAGATGACTAAAGGTGCCCTGCAGCAAATTGCTGGAGGAGCCTCACCAAGGGGGCCCTACCAGGCTTTTGATCTCAGCACATCAATGGCAGAAATAGTCTTGCAATCTTGTTAATCTAATGGCATCCCAATTCTTGTTTCAAACATTATAAATGAGACTTAGAAGAGAACTTAAAAAACAAACGTGAGTGTTCCCTGGCGGGTGCTCTGATTGCACCTATTCTTTCATTTTAACCAGAACAGCTGATTCTGGGGTAGGGGGAGGGACTAAATACCTCATCTCACGTATTCCCAGCTTCAGTCCCTCAGAGAGGCTATACGTGAAGTGCACACCCCCCTCGTTTAAAATAGTCCTCTCCTCCTCTAGGAATTATCACATGAACTGGGCTCATTTTCCCAAAATAGTAATTGCTAGAAGAAAATTGGGGGCTGTTTCTGTTCATTTTAATTTTCATTTATACCACTTGGCTCTCCCTAATGAAACACTAGCTCCATCAGAACAGTATTTATATGCTTCTTCACTGTCTCCCTAGTTCCCAAGGAGTTGCCTAGAATACAATGGGAGCTCAGTAAAGATGTACTGATGAAATGGATCCTGCAGAAGGTACAGTGTGTGCTGTAAGGTAGAGCACAGAGGATCTTGGTGTGGCATTTCTGGGTTGGACAGTTCTCAAGGCCTTCATTCCAGAAAGGACTTGCTCTAAGCAAAACCATCAAAAGTGTATCCTTTACAGCCATCTGGATTTAATTTTGCAGACCCATCTAAAGTCCACTAAGTGGACTTTAAGCGGCCACTAAGTGAAGAAAGTTCTCTGTGGCTGCCACAGCTATTCGAAGTACCTCTAGAACTTGTACTCTCAGTTTTAGAACACAAATGGAGGCTTCCAGAATGTTTAAATGAGACTATTAGCCAAGGAGTGAAGATTCTATATTTCTCAAGAGATATGGTCCATAATAAAATTAATATTTCATCCAAAATAGTGTTTGCCATAACTCACAATATTTTATGAGCAGACGTATCTTAGTTTGCATCAGTCAGTCAGTTCAGTTGAGTCACTCAGTCGTGTCCAACTCTTTGCGACCCCATGAATTGTAGCACGCCAGGCCTCCCTGTCCATCACCAACTCCCGGAGTTCACCCAAACTCATGTCCATCGAGTAGGTGATGCCATCCAGCCATCTCATCCTCTGTTGTCCCCTTCTCCTGCTGCCCCCAACCCCTCCAAGCATCAGAGTCTTTTTCAGTGAGTCAACTCTTCGCATGAGGTGGCCAAAGTATTGGAGTTTCAGCTTCAGCATCATTCCTTCCAAAGAACACCCAGGACTGATCTCCTTTAGGATGGACTGGTTGGATCTCCTTGCAGTCCAAGGGACTCTCAAGAGTCTTCTCCAACACCACAGTTCAAAAGCATCAATTCTTCGGTGCTCAGCTTTCTTCACAGTCCAGCTCTCACATCCATACATGACTGCTAGAAAAACCATAGCCTTGACTAGAGGGACCTTTGTTGGCAAAGTAATGTCTCCGCTTTTGAATATGCTGTCTAGGTTAGTCATAACTTTTCTTCCAAGGAGTAAGCGTCTTTTAATTTCATGGCTGCAGTCACCATCTGCAGTGATTTTGAAGCCCCCCAAAATAAATTCTGACACTGTTTCCACTGTTTCCCCATCTATTTCCCATGAAGTGATGGGACCAGATGCCATGATCTTCGTTTTCTGAATGTTGAGCTTTAAGCCAACTTTTTCACTCTCCTCTTTCACTTTCATCAAGAGACTTTTTAGTTCCTCGTCACTTTCTGCCATAAGGGTAGTGTTATCTACATATCTGAGTTTATTGATATTTCTCCCAGCAATCTTGATTCCAGCTTGTGCTTCTTCCAGCCCAACATTTCTCATGATGTAGTCTGCATATAAGTTAAATAAGCAGGGTGACAATATACAGCCTTGACGTACTCCTTTCCCTATTTGGAACGAGTCTGTTGTTCCATGTCCAGTTCTAACTGTTGCTTCCTGACCTGCATATAGGTTTCTCAAGAGGCAGGTCAAGTGGTCTGATATTTCTATCTCTTTCAGAATTTTCCACAGTTTATTGTGATCCACACAATCAAAGGCTTTGGCATAGTCAATAAAGCATAAATAGATGTTTTTCTGGAACTCTCTTGCATCAATGATGAATAAACACATAAATCTCAAAGCTCGCCAGTGGATCTCCAGTACACCTCTTACCCTGGCATTGAAAGCCTTATATGATCTAGTTCCTTCATGCCTCTCTGATCTGATCTCTATGACTCCTTTGCACTCACCTCGCTCCATATAGACTGGCTTTTTCTTCAGTTCAGTTTAATCCAGTCGCTCAGTCTTGTCTGACTCTGAGACCCTATGGACTGTAGCACACTAGGATTCCCTGTCCATTACCAGCTCCCAGAGATTGCTCAAGCTCATGTCCATCGAGTCAGTGATGTCATCCAACTGTCCTATCTTCTGTCGTCCCCTTTTCCTCCTGCCTTCAATATTTCCCAGCATAAGGGTCTTTTCCAACTAGTCAATTCTTTGCAAAAGGTGGCCAAAGTGGAGCTTCAGCCTCAGCATCAGTTCTTCCAATGAATATTCAGGACTGATTTCCTTTGGATGGGCTGGTTGGATCTCCTTGCAGTGGCTTCTTCTTAAACCACTAAAAATATCAAGTTTTTCCCAAACTAAGGAAATTATACTTGCTTCTTGCTCTGCCTCAAAAGTCCTCTCTTTAACTATACCCTACACCACTCAGATTTTGGCGTGGCTGATTCCTTCTTCATAACTCAGTCTCTTCTCAGATGTTATCTCCCTGTACCTAACTGGTGCTATTTAATAACTCAGTGTTAAGTTATTGCTGCTCAGTTGCTAACTTGTGCCTGACTCTTTATGACCCCATCGACTGCAGCATGCCAGGCCTCCCGGTCCCTCACCATCTCCCGGAGTTTACCCAAGTTTGTGTCCATTGAATCAGTGACACCATTCAACTATCTCATCTTCTGTCTGCCTCTTCTTCTACAGCTACAATGTTAAGTAGCCATCTAATGATTCTCTATTTTATTACCATCCTTTATTTCTCTGAAAAATGTATTGCTACTTGATATTTTCCTTAGTTATGTATTTACTTGTTTGTTGTCATTCTTACATATTAGACCATGAGATCTGAGAAGGCCTCTTATCAGTCTTCCAGGGATTCCTTCTGAGTTTTCTGCTCCATCTGTATCGTCAACATTTAAAACAGAGCTTGGTACATAGTAGGTTCTCCACATATATTTGTTAAATGCAGTTCAGTTCAGTCCCTCAGTCATGTCCGACTCTTTGCAACCCCATGAATTGCAGCACGCCAGGCCTCCCTGTCCATCACCATCTCCCGGAGTTCATCCAGACTCACGTCCATCGAGTCAGTGATGCCATCCAGTAATCTCATCCTCGGTCGTCCTCTTCTCCTCCTTCCCCCAATCCCTCCCAGCATCAGTCTTTTCCAATGAGTCAACTCTTCACATGAGGTGGCCAAAGTACTGGAGTTTCAGCTTTAGCATCATTCCTTCCAAAGAAATCCCAGGGTTGATCTCCTTCAGAATGGACTGGTTGGATCTCCTAGCAGTCCAACGGACTCTCAAGAGTCTTCTCCAACACCACAGTTCAAAAGCATCAATTCTTCAGTGCTCAGCATTCTTCACAGTCCAAATCTCACATCCATACATGACCACCGGAAAAACCATAGCCTTGACTAGACAGACCTTAGTCACCAAAGTAATGTCTCTGCTTTTGAATATATTATCTAGGTTGGTCATAACTTTTCTTCCAAGGAATAAGCGTCTTTTAATTTCATGGCTGCAGTAACAATCTGCAGTGATTTTAGAGCCCCCCAAAATAAAGTCTGACACTGTTTCTACTGTTTCCCCGTCTATTTCCCATGAAGTGATGGGACCGGATGCCATGATCTTCATTTTCTGAATGTTGAGCTTTAAGCCAACCTTTTTGCTCTCCTCTTTCACTTTCATCAAGAAGCTTTTTAGCTCCTCTTCACTTTCTGCGGTAAGGGTGGTGTCATCAGCATATCTGAGGTTATTGATATTTCTCCCGGCAATCTTGATTCCAGCTTGTGTTTCTGACAGTCCAGCATTTCTCATGATGTACTCTGCATAGAAGTTAAATAAGCAGGGTGACAATATACAGCCTTGACATACTCCTTTTCCTATTTGGAACCAGTTGTTGTTCCGTGTCCAGTTCTAACTGTTGCTTCCTGGCCTGCATACAGATTTCTCAAGAGGCAGGTCAGGTGGTCTGGTATTCCCACCTCTCTCAGAATTCTCCACAGTTTATTGTGATCCACACAGTCAAAGGCTTTGGCATAGTCAATAAAGCAGAAATAGATGTTTTTCTGGAACTCTCTTGCTTTTTCCATCATCCAGTGGATGTTGGAGATTTGATCTCTGGTTCCTCTGCCTTTTCTAAAACCAGCTTGAACATAAGGAAATCACGGTTCACGTATTGCTGAAGACTGGCTTGGAAAATTTTGAGCATTACTTTACTAGCATGTGAGATGAGTGCAATTGTGTGGTAGTTTGAGCATTCTTTGGCATTGCCTTTCTTTGGGATTGGAATGAAAACTGACCTTTTCCAGTCCTGTGGCCACTGCTGAGTTTTCCAAATTTGCTGGCATGTTGAATGCAGCACTTTCACAGCATCATCTTTCAGGATTTGAAACAGCCACCTCCACTAGCTTTGTTCATAGTGATGCTTTCTAAGGCCCACTTGACTTCACTTTCCAAGATGTCTGGCTCTAGATTAGTGATCACATCATCATGATTCTCTGGGTCGTGAAGATCTTTTTTGTAAAGTTCTTCCATGTATTCTTCCACCTCTTCTTAATAGCTTGTGCTTCTGTTAGGTCCATACCATTTCTGTCGTTTATCGAGCCCATCTTTGCATGAAATGTTCCCTTGGTATCTCTAATTTTCTTGAAGAGATCTCTAGTCTTTCCCATTCTGTTCTTTTCCTCTATTTCTTTGCATTGATCGCTGATGAAGGCTTTCTTATCTCTTCTTGCTATTCTTTGGAACTCTGCATTCAGATGCTTATATCTTTCCTTTTCTCCTTTGCTTTTCACCTCTCTTCTTTTCACAGCTATTTGTAAGGCCTCCCCAGAGAGCAATTTTGCTCTTTTGCATTTCTTTTCCATGGGGATGGTCTTGATCCCTGTCTCATGTACATTGTCACAAACCTTATTCCATAGTTCATCAGGCACTCTATCTATCAGATCCAGGCCCTTAAATCTATTTCTCACTTCCACTGTATAATCATAAGGGATTTGATTTAGGTCATACCTGAATGGTCTAACAGTTTTCCCTGCTTTCTTCAATTTCAGTCTGAATTTGGCAATAAGGAGTTCATGATCTGAGCCACAGTCAGCTCCTGGTCTTGTTTTTGCTGACTGTATAGAGCTTCTCCATCTTTGGCTGCATAGAATATAATCAATCTAATTTCAGTGTTGACCATCCGGTGATGTCCATGTGTAGAGTCTTCTCTTTTATTGTTGGAAGTGTGTGTTTGCTATGACCAGTGCATTTTCTTGGCAAAACTCTATTAGTCTTTGCCCTGTTTCATTCACATTCCAAGGCCAAATTTGCCAGTTACTCTAGGTGTTTCTTGACTTCCTACTTTGCATTCCAGTCCCCTATAATGAAAAGGACGTCTCTTTTGTGTGTTAGTTCTAAAAGGTCTTGTAGGTCTTCATAAAACCATTCATCTTCAGCTTCTTCATCATTACTGTTTATA
Source organism: Oryx dammah (assembly GCF_014754425.2). NCBI lineage: Eukaryota > Metazoa > Chordata > Mammalia > Artiodactyla > Bovidae > Oryx > Oryx dammah. The sequence continues at coordinate 50,416,959 of NW_024070207.1, forward strand.
TATGTTTATCAAATCATGAAACCAATAAATATATCATTACTTATGTGCTGAGAAGTGCTATGAAGGAGAAATGTAGGGGGCTGAGTAAAGAAAAATAGTGGTAGGAGGCGAGATAGAAGGAATCCACTTTAGGTAGAGGAGGTAACTCAAGTGCTCTCTATGGATATGACATAATATGTTCATATCTAGTGGAAGAGAAGGGTGAGACATATAAAATGTTATCGAAGTGGTTTTTGGTATTTTTCTATTTACTTTGTTCTATATTTTTAACTTTTTGGCTTTAAATAGTTATAGCTACAGCTTCACAGGAAGTTTCCAAGGTAATACAGAGATGTCCTGTGTACCCTTCATACAGTTTGACCTAATGATCACAGGGGAAAACTATACCTAACTAGGAAAATAACAATGATACAATGTTGACATTGTGATTGAGTGGGTGAAATTGCTCAGTTGTGTCTGACTCTTTGCAACCCCATGGACTGTAGGAGCCTACCATGCTCCTCTGTCCATGGGACTTTCCAGGCAAGAATACTGGAGTGGGTTGCCATTTCCTTCTCCAGAGGATCTTCCCGACCCAGGAATCGAACCTGGGTCTTCTGCAGACTCTTTACCATCTGAGCCACCAGGGAAGTCAACAATGACATAATGTTGACATAGAGCCCTATAAAATGTTATCTCATGTGTACATTCATGTAAACACTACCACAATCAGAACACAGAATGATTTCATCATCACAAATATCTCCCTTTATTTTTGTTTCAAGTCCCTTGGATTTCTTACAGTTGTGTACTTTGATGATTTAGGTAGTAGTAGCAGTGTTAAGGTCAATACAAAAATGTTTCTGTCCCATAAAGGAATGGGAAGAAAATGTATCCATTCATCCTTTGTTTAGCTACTTCCAATAAGGCAGAATTTGCCAGGGGATTTTTAAAGCAAGTTATTCCCTTGAGTCAGAAAAACTGTGGCCTGAATCATTTAGAAGATGTTCAAAATAGCATGGGTTAGAGTAATAATTCTAAGGTTCACATTCAATTCTTGCTGCCCTACAATCAGCAGCCTTTCTCCACTACAAGGTCAAATGCAAATTGTTTCTTCTTTGTCTGAAACAAATAGATTTAACAAAACCTAACCTAAAAGTGTGCTAAGAGAATTAATTCCATTTAGATAGCTTCTGTCTTCAGACCACCTGTATTTTTCCATCTGCTTTATTATTTTTTTCTTTTTCTATCATAGTCTCATTTGGGGACTGAATTTTAAAAAGACTTTAGAAAATCTGACTTTTCTTTCTTGATCTACAATGATCACATCATTACCATTTTTTCCCCCTCAATAGCAAGTCCTGTCATTCTACTAAGCATAGAAACAAAAACCAGCAAGAGAACATTTACCATGAGATAGTTCTTTACCTGCCAATAAAATAAAATAAAATCTGGAAAAAAAAAAAAAAAAAAAAAAAAAGCTCTGGGCAGCTGCTCTCTTTCAGAGCCTCTAAAAAACATCATGAAATTATGTCACCAAAAGCAGTTCAATTGCCAGTGGACCAGCTGCCGTTTTGTGTAGACAAATTTATCAGAGGGTTGAATGCTGAGAATAACCTCAAGGATGGGGACATTGTAATTATGAATTCAAAATGGAAGAATTCACAACTAAAGATATCATCACAACAGAATGCATTATGAAACTGAGTTCTCTGCTCCCCTAGGACTAAATACCACTATAACCTAAATAGACAATTTATCTGCAGTGTCAGCCTTTAAAAAAATTGTATTAAGTACGCTTGATTTTTCTTAAGTTAAAATTCAGGGGAACACACATACACTTTTAGAATCTGAAGACAGATGCAAAGTGCATATAGGCAAAGATGTCTTGACATAAAGATTCAGGAACCATTTTAATTTATATATTGCACATTATTAACAAGTGTTCTAAAATTCTTTCTATTGCCAAGATTTCTAGTTGTCATTTGAAAGGCTGCATTAAATAGGGATTAGCACACCAACATGAACAATAATAAGTCATTGAAGTTTCAATGGAAAAGTCCAACATTCTACTGCATTTTTGGCAGAATTAGCAACCTTTACCCCTGACATTAAAAATTCACCAGCTTTCACAGGTAAATAGGAACAGTTTGATCATTTATAGCTCTCTGAACCATATGAGACTGTCTTTTGTAATCATTTTTCTAGAATCGTAAGAGACTTTCATTGAAACACAAGTCACATATGTCTGCTGAATTTGGCCCTTCTCTTTCTTTTGTGTATTCTATCAAGTACATTGTTTTTAAGTTTTCTAGTTTCTTTTTACATCAGCTTCCAATCTTCAGTTATTAGCTATATCCTTTCTTCTCTTTTTGTCCCTGGGATATTTTATCCATTGTTGTGTTTTAAGGACCCTATACATGGAGGTGATTCCTAAATAATGTCTTTCTAGTCCTGTTGATTTCCCTGAATCCCAGACCCAAACGCTGAACCCACAGCTGCACTTATTAATTCATGTATCTAGCAATCACCTGATTGCGAAGAGCTGACTCATTTGAAAATCCCCTGATGCTGGGAAAGATTGAGGGCAGGTTTTCAACAGAGAAAGAGATGGTTGGATGGCATCACTGACTCAATGGACATAAGTTTTGGTAAACTCCAGGAGTTAGTGATGGACAGGGAAGCCTGGTATGCTGCAGTTAATGGGGTCGCAAAGATTCAGACATGACTGAGTGACTGAACTCAACTGAGCAATCATCAAAACTAGTCTCCAATAAATACGTATACTGATGTACATTGCTGTACAGCAGAAACCCAACAACACTGTAAAGCAACTAAACTCCAATTAAAAAAAGAAAACTTGTCTCCAAACCTTAATTCATTCTGTAACCACCCTTTTTCCAACTACTAAGCTCCTTAACACCATAAATGTTATTATCAAAGCAGATTGTAACCTTCTTATCTTCCATTCCACATAAACATGCAATTATCAAAGAAACCTTTCTGGATTTGCTTCATCTCCACCTCGTTTTTTTGGTTTTTGTTTTTGTTTTTTTTTTTTTTTTCCAGAGCCACTTGTCAAAATCAGACTCTCCTCCTTTCCTGGCAGGTTGCAATATTGCAGTAGCCTCCTAATTTCCTAATTTTTCTCTCTAAACCATCATTTTTTACACTGTTTTTTTTTATTTATCTTCATAAAACACAGATTTCATCAAGCTGCCATTCTGTTCCTTCTTTCTTTCTGCTCCTTAGTATATATGCTGCTAAATTGCTTCATTCATGTCCGACTCTGTTCAACTCCATAGACGGCAGCCCACCGGCTACGCCATCCCTGGGATTCTCCAGGCAAGAACACTGGGGTGGGTTGCCATTTCCTTCTCCAGTGCATTAAAGTGAAAAGTGAAAGTGAAGTCGCTCAGTCATGTCCTACCAGGCTCCTTCATCCATGGGATTTTCCAGGCAAGAGTACTGGAGTGGGTTGTCATTGCCTTCTCCAATTAGCGTATATATTCTAATACAAAACTTCATACAGTATAATCTCACTGTTAAATTTCAACTTTATTTCCCTCCTAGTTATAGTGACCTATTTGCCATGCATTGGGGAGGGGGAAGTCCCAAGTCTCCAATTTGAGCCTTAGCTCCAGTTCTTCCCACAGACTAGAATTGGACATTTCCACACCTAGGCTCTGACAGTTATAGCCCTATCTGTCTTACAAACCATAACTCAACTGTTTGTTCCTTCATGAAGTCTTCTCATAGCCCCCAACAACACATGATCTCTCACTTTCTTTCAGGTAATGCTTTTAAACTTGGTTAAACTTTTTATTCTCTTAAAACGTGAATATATTTCCTGAGTTAGTATTATATGTGAGGCACGAGGGTTACCCTGGTGAATAATGCAGAGTAGCTTCTTACTCCTTCAGATTCTGGCATTTTACTAGTGAGATAAATAATCAAGGAACCCAGTTCAGAAGATCCTACAATGTTGTAAGGCACTGCCTGGGGTAAGAGTAGGGGGACAAATTTATTTATTTTTAATTGGAATATGGTTTTTCCAGTAGTCATATATGGATGTGAGAGTTGGACTATAAAGAAGGCTGAGCACTGAAAAATAGATGCTTTTGAACTGTGGTGTTGGAGAAGACTCTTGAGAGTTCCTTGGACTGCAAGGAGATCCAACCAGTCCATCCTAAAGGAAATCAGTCCTGAATGTTCACTGGAAGGACTGATGCTGAAGCTGAAACTCCAATATTTTAGCCACCTTATGTGAAGAACTGACTCATTTGAAAAGACCCTGATGCTGAGACAGATTGAAGGTGGGAAGGCAAGGGGACGACAGAGGATGAGATGGTTGGATGTTATCACCAACTTGATGGACATGAGTTTGAGTAAGCTCTGGGAGTTGGTGATGGACAGGGAAGCCTGGTGTGCTGTAGTTCATGGGATTGCAAAGAGTTGGACATGACTGAGCAACTGATCTGAACTGAGGTGATAGTTGATTTACAATGTTGTGTCAGTTTCTGCTATACAGCAAAATGATTCAGATTTACATATATACTTTTTCATATTCTTTTTCATTATGGGTTATCATGCGATATTGAATATATTTCCCTGTGCTATACAGTAGGGCCTTGTTGGTTATCTATTTTATATATATAGTGGTATGTATCTGTCAATTTCAAATTCCTAATTTATCCTTCTCACATTCCTTTACCCTTTGGTAACCATAAGTTAGTTTTCTATGTCTGTGAATCTGTTTCTATTTCACACATAAGTTCATTTGTGTCATATTTTATGTTCCATATATATGATATCATGATATTTGTCTTTCTATTTCTGATTTACTTAGTATGATAATTTCTAGGTCCATCCATGTTGCTGCAAATGGCATTGTTTATTCTTTTTCATGGCTGAATAATATTCCATCATCTGGATATGGGTATGCATGAGTATATACACACATAGCACGTCCTCTTTATCCATTTACCTGTCAATGGACATTTAGGTTGTTTCCATGCCTTGGCTATTATGGCTACAGTGAACACTGGGGTACATGTATTTTTTTAATATATTTTATTTTTACTTTATTTTACTTTACAATACTGTATTGGTTTTGCCATACATTGACATGAATCCACCATGGGTGTATACAAGCTCCCAATCCTGAATCCCCCTCCCACCTCCCACCCCATATCATCTCTCTGGATCATCCCCATGCACCAGCCCCAAGCATCCTGTATCCTGTATCAAACATAGACTGGCACTTCGTTTCTTACATGATAGTATACATGTTTCAAAGCCATTCTCCCAAATCATCCCACCCTCTCCCTCTCCCTCAGAGTCCAAACGTCCGTTCTATACATTTGTGTCTCTTTTGCTGTCTTGCATAAAGGGTCATCATTACCATCTTTCTAAATTCCATATATATGTGTCAGCATACTGTATTGGTGTTTTTCTTTCTGGCTTACTTCACTCTGTTTGATAGGCTCCAGTTTCATCCATCTTATTAGAACTGATTCAAATGTATTCTTTTTAATGGCTGAGTAATACTCCATTGTGTATATGTACCACAGCTTTCTTATCCATTCATCTGCTGATGGACATCTAGGTTGTTTTCATGTCCTGGCTATTATAAACAGTGCTGTGATGAACCTTGGGGTACATGTGTCTCTTTCTATTCTGGTTTCCTCGGTGTGTATGCCCAGCAGTGGGATTGCTGGGTCATAAGGCAGCTCTATTTGCAATTTTTTAAGGAATCTCCACACTGTTTTCCATAGTGGCTGTACTATTTTGCATTCCCACCAACAGTGTAAGAGGGTTCCCTTTTCTCCACACCCTCTCCAGTATTTATTGCTTGTAGACTTTTGGATTGCAGCCATTCTAACTGGTGTGAAATGGTACCTCATTGTGGTCTTGATTTGCATTTCTCTGATAATGAGTGATGTTGAGCATCTTTTCATGTGTTTGTTAGCCATCTGTATGTCTTCTTTGGAGAAATGCCTATTTAGTTCTTTGGCCCATTTTTTGATTGGGTCGCTTATTTTTCTGGAGTTGAGCTGCAGGAGTTGCTTGTATATTTTTGAGATTAGTTGTTTGTCAGTTGCTTCATTTGCTATTGTTTTCTCCCATTCAGAAGGCTGTCTATTCACCTTACTTATAGTTTCCTTTGTTGTGCAGAAGCTTTTAATTTTAATCAGATCCCATTTGTTTATTTTTGCTTTTATTTCCAGTATTCTGGGAGGTGGATCATAGAGGATCCTGCTGTGATTTATGTCGGAGAGTGTTTTGCCTATGTTCTCCTCTAGGAGTTTTATAGTTTCTGGTCTTACATTTAGATCTTTAATCCATTTTGAGTTTATTTTTGTGTGTGGTGTTAGAAAGTGATCTGGTTTCATTCTTTTACAAGTGGTTGACCAGTTTTCCCAGCACCACTTGTTAAAGAGATTGTCTTTACTCCATTGTGTATTCTTGCCTCCTTTGTTGAAGATAAGGTGTGCATAGGTATGTGGATTTATATCTTGGCTTTCTATTTTGTTCCATTGATCTCTATTTCTGTCTTTGTTCCAGTACCATACTGTCTTAATGACTGTGGCTTTGTAGTAGAGCCTGAAGTCAGGCAAGTTGATTCCTCCAGTTCCATTCTTCTTTCTCAAGATTGCTTTGGCTATTTGAGTTTTTTTGTATTTCCATACAAATCTTGAGATTATTTGTTCTAGTTCTGTGAGAAATACCACTGGTAGCGTGATAGAGATTGCATTGAATCTATAGATTGCTTTGCGTAGTATACTCATTTTGACTATATTGATTCTTCCAATCCATGAACATGGTATATTTTTCCATCTATTAGTGTCTTCTTTGATTTCTTTCATCAGTGTTTTATGGTTTTCGATATACAGGTCTTTCGTTTCTTTAGTTTCCATGCCTTGGCTATTGTGGCTACAGTGAACACTGTGGTACATGTATTTTTTTGAATTATGGTTTTCTCTGGATGTATGTGCAAGAGTGGGATTAACATGGTAGCTATATTTTTAGTTCTTTAAGGAACCCCCATGATGTTCTTCATAGTGGCAATACCAATTTACATTTTCACCATCAGTGCAGAAGGGCTTCCTTTTCTCTATACCCTCTCCAGCATTCATTGCTTGTAGAATTTTTGATGATGGTCATTCTGACTGGTCTAAGGTGATATCTCATTGTAGTTTTGATTTGCATTTCTCTAATAATTAGTGATTCTGAGTATCTTTTCATGTGCCTTTTGGCCAACTTTAGATCAGATCATGGGGAAAAGCCTTTGTCAAAAAATAACCTCTGAGCTGAGGCCTGAATCAGGAGCAAATTATTGCAATGTGAAAGTAGAAATCAAAGCAGTTCAGATAGAGGCAACAGCAAGTAAAACTCCATGAAGGCGGAGAAAGTGCAGTGAGTCGATATTTGGACAGTTACCCAATGTTTACTATGTTCAAATTGCTGAACAAAACAGATATTTCTTTCTCTAAGGGTTGTCGGTGGAATGGACCAGACTTACACTGGCCCAACTATAACACAGATATATACTAATATTGTGATACCTGCTATAAAAACAATATAAAGGAGGGCACTCTAAAGGGCTGGTGAGGGAACAACATGGAGATCTTCAGTAAATTGTCACATCTATGGAGGTGAAAGACGAGGCCTAGGCTGAAAATTTTAGTCATTCCTTAACACATAGGCGAGTAATTGGTTTTTGTTCAAGAATGGGCTCAAGGCTAAGAGTCAAGGAAATCATTATAATCTAACATTATCAGATAGATTATAAATCTGACATTAATAATAAACTTTGTCAGGTGAAACCAACAAAGAACACCCAACAAGAAGAAGTCAGAGAGCTTGGAGGAGAACCAGAGTGTCAGAAGCTTGTAGAAATAAGAGCTTCCACAGGAGGGACTTAAGAACTAAACAGTGCTCTTGAGAGGTCAACTTAGAAGAGATCTGAAAGAGTAGCTACTGGATTGTGCAACAAGGACGTCACTGGTAAAGCTTTGAGAAATCAGTATTGGTAGAGTGGTGGAAACAAAAGATAAAGTAGAGTGAGTTAGGGAGATGTGATTTATAGATGTTTCATCTGGGAGCTTGGCTGTAAGCAGTGGTAGAGAATTGGCAATTAAAATAGCCTTAATTAAAGTGATCCCAGTATCATTTGGTATTTATTGATTTAAACCTTTTTCCTTCTCTTAATTATCTGTTGCTAGATTGCCACCATTATTTTTATTTTCAACCACTATAAAATAAATGAGTTAGACTCGATGAATTTTTATGAGTTACTATTCAGAAGTCACACAGTTTAGAAGTTACAGAGCTGAGGCAGAATGCCATGTCTTCTGATGGCAGGTTGAGTTTACACCAGTTGTAACTGCCTTCTAAATCTGTTCTTAAAATACTATACAGAGGTAGGCTCTCTGAAAGGAAATTGTCCGCCAACCTCTCAGTGAGTGTTAACTTTGGCTTTAGGGGAAATGTCCTGATTTTTCAGTGATTTCAAATGAGCTCCAGCAGGCATACTCCTAAGGCAAATTCCTAAAGACACATGCTGTCAAGCACACATTGTCACCAACAGCCCCATACCCAGAGCTTCTATTATCATCAGATACACAGAGGTACATAATGTGGTAGAGATGTAAATAATTATATTTTCCTCAGGAATTTACTTTGTGATACACACACTTGTTGTTCTATTGCTAAGTTGTGTCCAACTCTTTGCAATGCCTTGGACTACAGCACACCAGGTCTCCCTGTCCTTTACTATCTGCCAGAGTTGCTCAATTTCATTCATTGAGTTAGTGATGCCATCCAACCATCTCATCCTCTATTGTCTCCTCCTTTTGCCATAAATTTTTCCCAATATCAGTGTCTTTTCCAATGAGTTGGCACTTTGCATTAGGTGGTCAAAGTATTGATTTCAGCATCAATCCTTCCAATGAATATTAAGAGACTGATTCCCTTTAGGATGGACTGGTTGGGTCTCCTTGCAGTTCAAGGGACTCTGAAGAGTCTTATCCAGCACCACAATCCAAAAGCATCAATTTTTCAGCACTCAGAAACATACATTCACATAAAAATATGGTCTTGAAGAATTATAATACTAGTTTGTCCATAATCACATTTGTAAATAGTCTCTGGTGCTCTAAATCCATTATAGACCAAGATCTGTGCATCTTTCCCTCACAGAATGAAGAGCTGGCATAGAGCTCACAATCTCACTATATGCCAACTCTTTTTTCCTGATTCCATGGTAAAAGACATATTACTGTAAAATACATAACCTTTTTGTATTTATTGGATGAGATGATGACTGCTGTGCCTTGTTTTTGTCCACAAAGAATGTCTGGAAGTTTCCTCCCTTTATCCCAATTCCTGGACATTATATCAATATCATGGAACCTCTATCATTGGCTGTAGCTCTACTAGACACACAATCTGAAGAAATTCTCCAAAGTAATTTCATAATATTTATCTGGAAATATATTCCCATTTTGAAGTAGTTTTATGAAATTAATGAGGAAAATACTTTAATCAGAAAGTTATATTAATACTTTAAACAGAAAGCACAACATCACACAGGTTTAAACTTCAAATTGGCAAAATCTTTGTGACCCCATGGACTGTAGCCTGCCAGGCTCCTCTGTCCATGGAATTCCCCAGGCAAGAATACTGGACTGTGTTGCCATTTCCTTCTCCAGGGGATTTTCCCAACCCAGGGATTGAACCCAGGTCTCCTGCATTCCAGGCAGATTCTACACTGTCTGAGCCACCAGGGAAGCCCCCTGTATATAGACACCAAGAAGTAAAATAGTGATCTTTGAGCAACCCATTTAACTTATTTAACATCATTAGCATTTACTTCCTTATTGGAGTGTGAGTCTGCAGCCACTTCCTGAGACTTTCATCTTCTACTGATTGCCCCTGTGCAGCTGTGTTCATATTCTGAGTATCCCCTGGGCTCCACTATGTGCACAAAGGCTGCAAGGCACTTTCTCAGCCCCACTTCAGTGAGTCCATCATCTGTGCTCTCTCTTGCCACCAGTATCACTAGCACCAACCTTGTTTTGGCTCGTCAAGCACAAAGGTATACATCAGCTCTCCTGAGTTCTGGAAGAGTGGCTTCTGAATACTAAAGAGAACATCCACTGGGAAAAGATAGCATTAATTGTAATCATGTACATTATGCTGACTAAGTCAGAAGGCAAGTGGCACTGAAGTTTGGTCTCCACTGGCATTTATAGTCTAGGATACAGAGCTCACATGTGTGTGTGTCTGTGTGTGTCTGTGTGTGTGTGTATATATATATATATATATATATATATACTTCTAAGTCACATCAGTCGTGTCCGACTCCGTGCAACCCCATAGACGGCAGCCCACTAGGCTCGCCCGTCCCTGGGATTCTCCAGGCAAGAACACTGGAGTGGGTTGCCATTTCCTTCTCCAATGCATGAAAGTGAAAAGTGAAAGTGACGTCGCTCAGTGGTGTCTGACTCTTAGCGACCCCATGGACTGCAGCCTACCAGGCTCCTCCGTCC